>NC_088298.1:12824422-13100303 GCF_032854445.1 Liolophura sinensis | reverse complement strand
TACATAGTAAATGTAGCCGATTTTCATTATCAAAAAGACAAAGCAAAAATCAAAAAGGGGGAAAAACTGTTCCAATGCTGTTGGTAAGAGGCTAATCCGACGTATTTTGTGACGAGAAATCGAATGGTGCAAACCGCGTTGCTCTCCGACCAATACTTTTGGCTGAAGCGACAATTGAATGATCATTTTTGTCATAATCAAGTGCCCAGCAACGGCTCTTACTCCATGGAAACAAAGGAAATTTGCAATTTTTCAACAGCTGGATATGCCATGCCCACAATTACACATCTTTTGGCACCTTATTGATGTGGGTCAGTGTTCAATTGTACTTTTTACAGCAGACTGTATCAAGTACCTTGTGTTATTTTATATAAAAGTGGTGTGGTTTTTCTACATGTAGATAAAGACATTGAGTTTGTCTTCGACTTAGAAGTAAGACAATTGCTGGGTAATTTAAATGGGCTTGGCCCAAAGATTTGACGTCTTCTGGGCTACCAAAGGCCACATAACTTATAATCAAAAGTTGAATATGGTAATGACCAGTCGCGATGGTACATTGTAATTGTAGCCCATTTCAGTTAGTAAAACGACCAGGCAAAAATCCAAAAGTGGAAAAACTGTTCCAATGCTGTTGGGTAAGAGGCTAATCCGACGTATTTTGTGACGAGAAATCGAATGGTGCAAACCGCCTTGCTCTCCGACCAATACTTTTGGCTGAAGCGACAATTGAATGATCATTTATGTCATAATTAAGTGCCCAGCAACGGCTCTTACTCCATGGAAACCAAGGAAATTTGCAATTTTTCAACAGCTGGATATGCCTGGCCCAATTCCGCATCGTTTGGCACCTTATTGATGTGGGTCAGTGTTCAGTTGTACTTTTTACAGCAGACTGTATCAAGTACCTTGTGTTATTTTATATACAAATGGTGTGGTTTTTCTACATGTAGATTAAGACATTGAGTTTGTCTTCGACTTAGAAGTAAGACAATTGCTGGGTGAGTTAAATGGGCTTGGCCCAAAGATTTGACGTCTTCTGGGCTACCGAAGGGCACATAACTTATAATGAAAAGTTAAATATGGTAATGACCAGTCGCGATGGTACATGGTAAATGTAGCCGATTTTCATTAGCAAAAAGACCAGGCAAAATCCAAAAGTGCAAAAAACTGTTCCAATACTGCTGGCAAGAGGCTAATCCGACGTATTTTGTGACGAGAAATCGAATGGTGCAAACCGCGTTGCTCTCCGACCAATACTTTTGGCTGAAGCGACAATTGAATGATCATTTATGTCATAATTAAGTGCCCAGCAACGGCTCTTACTCCATGGAAACCAAGGAAATTTGCAATTTTTCAACAGCTGGATATGCCTGGCCCAATTCCGCATCGTTTGGCACCTTATTGATGTGGGTCAGTGTTCAGTTGTACTTTTTACAGCAGACTGTATCAAGTACCTTGTGTATTTTATATACAAATGGTGCGCTTTTTTCTACATGTAGATAAAGACATTCAGTTTGTCTTCGACTTAGAAGTAAGACAGTTGCTGGGTGAGATAAATGGGCTTGGCTCAAATATTTGACGTCTTCTGGGCTACCGAAGGGCACATAACTTATAATCAAATTGTTGAATATAGTAATGAGAAGTCGCGATGGTACATAGTAAATGTAGCCGATTTTCATTATCAAAAAGACAAAGCAAAAATCAAAAAGGGGGAAAAACTGTTCCAATGCTGTTGGTAAGAGGCTAATCCGACGTATTTTGTGACGAGAAATCGAATGGTGCAAAACCGCGTTGCTCTCCGACCAATACTTTTGGCTGAAGCGACAATTGAATGATCATTTATGTCATAATCAAGTGCCCAGCAACGGCTCTTACTCCATGGAAACAAAGGAAATTTGCAATTTTTCAACAGCTGGATATGCCTGCCCCAATTACACATCTTTTGGCACCTTATTGATGTGGGTCAGTGTTCAATTGTACTTTTTACAGCAGACTGTATCAAGTACCTTGTGTTATTTTATATACAAGTGGTGTGGTTTTTCTACATGTAGATAAAGACATTGAGTTGTCTTCGACTTAGAAGTAAGACAATTGCTGGGTAATTTAAATGGGCTTGGCCCAAAGATTTGACGTCTTCTGGGCTACAAAGGCCCACATAACTTATAATCAAAGTTGAATATGGTAATGACCAGTCGCGATGGTACATTGTAATTGTAGCCCATTTCAGTTAGTAAAACGACCAGGCAAAAATCCAAAAGTGGAAAAACTGTTCCAATGCTGTTGGTAAGAGGCTAATCCGACGTATTTTTGTGACGAGAAATCGAATGGTGCAAACCGCCTTGCTCTCCGACCAATACTTTTGGCTGAAGCGACAATTGAATGATCATTTATGTCATAATTAAGTGCCCAGCAACGGCTCTTACTCCATGGAAACCAAGGAAATTTGCAATTTTTCAACAGCTGGATATGCCTGGCCCAATTCCGCATCGTTTGGCACCTTATTGATGTGGGTCAGTGTTCAGTTGTACTTTTCAGCAGACTGTATCAAGTACCTTGTGTTATTTTATATACAAATGGTGGGGTTTTTTCTACATGTAGATTAAGACATTGAGTTTGTCTTCGACTTAGAAGTAAGACAATTGCTGGGTGAGGTTAAATGGCTTGGCCCAAAGATTTGGACGTCTTCTGGGCTACCGAAGGGCACATAACTTATAATGAAAAGTTAAATATGGTAATGGACCAGTCGCGATGGTACATGGTAAATGTAGCCGATTTTCATTAGCAAAAAGACCAGGCAAAAATCCAAAAGTGCAAAAACTGTTCCAATACTGCTGGCAAGAGGCTAATCCGACGTATTTTGTGACGAGAAATCGAATGGTGCAAACCGCGTTGCTCTCCGACCAATACTTTTGGCTGTTAGTGACAATTGAATGATCATTGATGTCATAATCAAGTGCACAGCAACGGCTCTTACTCCATGGAAACCAGGGAAATTTGCAATTTTTCAACAGCTGGATATGCCTGGCCCAATTCCGCATCGTTTGGCACCTTATTGATGTGGGTCAGTGTTTAATCGTACTTTTTACAGCAGAGTGTATCAAGTACCTTGTGTTATTTTATATACAAATGGTGTGGTTTTTCTACATGTAGATAAAGACATTGAGTTTGTCTTCGACTTAGAAGTAAGACAATTGCTGGGTGAGTTAAATGGGCTTGGCCAAAGATTTGACGTCTTCTGGGCTACCAAAGGCCACATAACTTATAATCAAAAGTTGAATATGGTAATGACCAGTCGCGATGGTACATTGTAATTGTAGCCCATTTCAGTTAGTAAAACGACCAGGCAAAAATCCAAAAGTGGAAAAAACTGTCCAATGCTGTTGGTAAGAGGCTAATCCGACGTATTTTGTGACGAGAAATCGAATGGTGCAAACCGCCTTGCTCTCCGACCCATACTTTTGGCTGAAGCGACAATTGAATGATCATTTATGTCATAATTAAGTGCCCAGCAACGGCTCTTACTCCATGGAAACAAAGGAAATTTGCAATTTTTCAACAGCTGGATATGCCTGGCCCAATTCCGCATCGTTTGGCACCTTATTGATGTGGGTCAGTGTTCAGTTGTACTTTTTACAGCAGACGTTATCAAGTACCTTGTGTTATTTTATATACAAATGGTGTGGTTTTTCTACATGTAGATTAAGACATTGAGTTTTTTCTTCGACTTAGAAGTAAGACAATTGCTGGGTGAGTTAAATGGGCTTGGCCCAAAGATTTGACCTCTTCTGGGCTACCAAAGGCCACATAACTTATAATCAAAAGTTGAATATGGTAATGACCAGTCGCGATGATACATTGTAATTGTAGCCCCATTTCAGTTAGTAAAACGACCAGGCAAAAATCCAAAAGTGGAAAAAACTGTTCCAATGCTGTTGGTAAGAGGCTAATCCGACGTATTTTGTGACGAGAAATCGAATGGTGCAAACCGCCTTGCTCTCCGACCAATACTTTTGGCTGAAGCGACAATTGAATGATCATTTATGTCATAATTAAGTGCCCAGCAACGGCTCTTACTCCATGGAAACCAAGGAAATTTGCAATTTTTCAACAGCTGGATATGCCTGGCCCAATTCCGCATCGTTTGGCACCTTATTGATGTGGGTCAGTGTTCAGTTGTACTTTTTACAGCAGACTGTATCAAGTACCTTGTGTTATTTTATATACAAATGGTGTGGTTTTTCTACATGTAGATTAAGACATTGAGTTTGTCTTCGACTTAGAAGTAAGACAATTGCTGGGTAATTTAAATGGGCTTGGCCCAAAGATTTGACGTCTTCTGGGCTACCGAAGGGCACATAGCTTATAATCAAAAGTTGAATATAATATTGACCAGTCGCGATGGTACATAGTAAATGTAGACGATTTTCATTAGCAAAAAGACCAGGCAAAAATCCAAAAGTGCAACAACTGTTCAGTGCTGCTGGTAAGAGGCCTAATCCGACGTATTTTGTGACGAGAAATCGAATGGTGCAAACCGCGTTGCTCTCCGACCAATACTTTTGGCTGTAGCGACAATTAAATGATCATTTGATGTCATAATCACGTGCCCAGCAACGGCCCTTACTCCATGGAAACCAAGGAAATTTGCAATTTTTCAACAGCTGGATTAGCCTGGCCCATTTCCGCATCGTTTGGCACCTTATTGATGTGGGTCAGTGTTCAACTGTACTTTTTACAGCAGACTGTATCAAGTACCTGTGTTATTTTATATAAAAATGGTGTGGTTTTTCTACATGTAGATAAAGACATTGAGTTTGTCTTCGACTTAGAAGTAAGACAGTTGCTGGGTGAGATAAATGGGCTTGGCTCAAAGATTTGACGTCTTGTGGGCTACCGAAGAGCACATAACTTATAATGAAAAGTTAAATATGGTAATGACCAGTCGCGATGGTACATAGTAAATGTAGCCGATTTCATTAGCAAAAAGACCAGCAAAAATCCAAAAGTGCAAAACTGTTCCAATACTGCTGGCAAGAGGCTAATCCGAAGTATTTTGTGATGAGAAATCGAATGGTGCAAACCGCGTTTCTCTCCGACCAATACTTTTGGCTGTGGCGACAATTGAAATGATCATTGATGTCATAATCACGTGCCCAGCAACGGCCCTTACTCCATGGAAACCAAGGAAATTTGTAATTTTTCAACAGCTGGAGGTGCCTAGCCCAATTCCGCATCGTTTGGCACCTTATTGATGTGGGTCAGTGTTCAATTGTACTTTTTTACAGCAGACTGTATCAAGTACCTTGTGTTATTTTATATACAAATGGTGCGCTTTTTCTACATGTAGATAAGACATTCAGTTTGTCTTCGACTTAGAAGTAAGACAGTTGCTGGGTGAGATAAATGGGCTTGGCTCAAATATTTGACGTCTTCTGGGCTACCGAAGGGCACATAACTTATAATCAAATGTTGAATATAGTAATGAGAAGTTCGCGATGGTACATAGTAAATGTAGCCGATTTTCATTATCAAAAAGACAAAGCAAAAATCAAAAAGGGGGAAAAACTGTTCCAATGCTGTTGGTAAGAGGCTAATCCGACGTATTTTGTGACGAGAAATCGAATGGTGCAAACCGCGTTGCTCTCCGACCAATACTTTTGGCTGAAGCGACAATTGAATGATCATTTTTGTCATAATCAAGTGCCCAGCAACGGCTCTTACTCCATGGAAACAAAGGAAATTTGCAATTTTTCAACAGCTGGATATGCCTGCCCCAATTACACATCTTTTGGCACCTTATTGATGTGGGTCAGTGTTCAATTGTACTTTTTACAGCAGACTGTATCAAGTACCTTGTGTTATTTTATATACAAGTGGTGTGGTTTTTCTACATGTAGATAAAGACATTGAGTTTGTCTTCGACTTAGAAGTAAGACAATTGCTGGGTAATTTAAATGGGCTTGGCCCAAAGATTTGACGTCTTCTGGGCTACCGAAGGGCACATAACTTATAATCAAAAGTTGAATATAGTAATGACAAGTCGCGATGGTACATAGTAAATGTAGCCGATTTTCATTAGCAAAAAGACACAGTAAAAATCAAAAGTGGAAAAACGGTTCCAACGGTGTTGATAAGAGGCTAATCCGACGTATTTTGTGACGAGAAATCGAATGGTGCAAACCGCGTTTCTCTCCGACCAATACTTTTGGCTGTAGCGACAATTGAATGATCATTTATGTCATAATCACGTGCCCAGCAACGGCTCTTACTCCATGGAAACCAAGGAAATTTGCAATTTTTTCAACAGCTGGAGGTGCCTGGCTCAATTCCGCATCGTTTGGCACCTTATTGATGTGGGTCAGTGTTCAATTGTACTTTTTACAGCAGAGTGTATCAAGTACCTTGTGTTATTTTATATACAAATGGTGTGCTTTTTCTACATGTAGATAAAGACATTGAGTTTGTCTTCGACTTAGAAGTAAGACAATTGCTGGGTGAGTTAAATGGGATTGGCCTAAAGATTTGACGTCTTCTGGGCTACCGAAGGGCACATAACTTATAATGAAAAGTTAAATATGGTAATGACCAGTCGCGATGGTACATGGTAAATGTAGCCGATTTTCATTAGCAAAAAGACCAGGCAAAAATCCAAAAGTGCAAAAACTGTTCCAATACTGCTGGCAAGAGGCTAATCCGACGTATTTTGTGACGAGAAATCGAATGGTGCAAACCGCGTTGCTCTCCGACCAATACTTTTGGCTGTAGTGACAATTGAATGATCATTGATGTCATAATCAAGTGCACAGCAACGGCTCTTACTCCATGGAAACCAGGGAAATTTGCAATTTTTCAACAGCTGGAGATGCCTGGCCCAATTCCGCATCGTTTGGCACCTTATTGATGTGGGTCAGTGTTTAATCGTACTTTTTACAGCAGAGTGTATCAAGTACCTTGTGTTATTTTATATACAAATGGTGTGGTTTTTCTACATGTAGATAAAGACATTGAGTTTGTCTTCGACTTAGAAGTAAGACAATTGCTGGGTGAGTTAAATGGGCTTGGCCCAAAGATTTGACGTCTTCTGGGCTACCAAAGGCCACATAACTTATAATCAAAAGTTGAATATGGTAATGACCAGTCGCGATGGTACATTGTAATTGTAGCCCATTTCAGTTAGTAAAACGACCAGGCAAAAATCCAAAAGTGGAAAAACTGTTCCAATGCTGTTGGTAAGAGGCTAATCCGACGTATTTTGTGACGAGAAATCGAATGGTGCAAACCGCCTTGCTCTCCGACCAATACTTTTGGCTGAAGCGACAATTGAATGATCATTTATGTCATAATTAGGTGCCCAGCAACGGCTCTTACTCCATGGAAACAAAGGAAATTTGCAATTTTTCAACAGCTGGATATGCCTGGCCCAATTCCGCATCGTTTGGCACCTTATTGATGTGGGTCAGTGTTCAGTTGTACTTTTTACAGCAGACTGTATCAAGTACCTTGTGTTATTTTATATACAAATGGTGTGGTTTTTCTACATGTAGATTAAGACATTGAGTTTTTCTTCGACTTAGAAGTAAGACAATTGCTGGGTGAGTTAAATGGGCTTGGCCCAAAGATTTGACGTCTTCTGGGCTACCAAAGGCCACATAACTTATAATCAAAAGTTGAATATGGTAATGACCAGTCGCGATGGTACATTGTAATTGTAGCCCATTTCAGTTAGTAAAACGACCAGGCAAAAATCCAAAAGTGGAAAAACTGTTCCAATGCTGTTGGTAAGAGGCTAATCCGACGTATTTTGTGACGAGAAATCGAATGGTGCAAACCGCCTTGCTCTCCGACCAATACTTTTGGCTGAAGCGACAATTGAATGATCATTTATGTCATAATTAAGTGCCCAGCAACGGCTCTTACTCCATGGAAACCAAGGAAATTTGCAATTTTTCAACAGCTGGATATGCCTGGCCCAATTCCGCATCGTTTGGCACCTTATTGATGTGGGTCAGTGTTCAGTTGTACTTTTTACAGCAGACTGTATCAAGTACCTTGTGTTATTTTATATACAAATGGTGTGGTTTTTCTACATGTAGATTAAGACATTGAGTTTTTCTTCGACTTAGAAGTAAGACAATTGCTGGGTGAGTTAAATGGGCTTGGCCCAAAGATTTGACGTCTTCTGGGCTACCAAAGGCCACATAACTTATAATCAAAAGTTGAATATGGTAATGACCAGTCGCGATGGTACATTGTAATTGTAGCCCATTTCAGTTAGTAAAACGACCAGGCAAAAATCCAAAAGTGGAAAAACTGTTCCAATGCTGTTGGTAAGAGGCTAATCCGACGTATTTTGTGACGAGAAATCGAATGGTGCAAACCGCCTTGCTCTCCGACCAATACTTTTGGCTGAAGCGACAATTGAATGATCATTTATGTCATAATTAAGTGCCCAGCAACGGCTCTTACTCCATGGAAACCAAGGAAATTTGCAATTTTTCAACAGCTGGATATGCCTGGCCCAATTCCGCATCGTTTGGCACCTTATTGATGTGGGTCAGTGTTCAGTTGTACTTTTTACAGCAGACTGTATCAAGTACCTTGTGTTATTTTATATACAAATGGTGTGGTTTTTTCTACATGTAGATTAAGACATTGAGTTTGTCTTCGACTTAGAAGTAAGACAATTGCTGGGTGAGTTAAATGGGCTTGGCCCAAAGATTTGACGTCTTCTGGGCTACCGAAGGGCACATAGCTTATAATCAAAAGTTGAATATAATATTGACCAGTCGCGATGGTACATAGTAAATGTAGACGATTTTCATTAGCAAAAAGACCAGGCAAAAATCCAAAAGTGCAACAACTGTTCCAGTGCTGCTGGTAAGAGGCTAATCCGACGTATTTTGTGACGAGAAATCGAATGGTGCAAACCGCGTTGCTCTCCGACCAATACTTTTGGCTGTAGCGACAATTAAATGATCATTGATGTCATAATCACGTGCCCAGCAACGGCCCTTACTCCATGGAAACCAAGGAAATTTGCAATTTTTCAACAGCTGGATTAGCCTGGCCCATTTCCGCATCGTTTGGCACCTTATTGATGTGGGTCAGTGTTCAACTGTACTTTTTACAGCAGACTGTATCAAGTACCTTGTGTTATTTTATATAAAAATGGTGTGGTTTTTCTACATGTAGATAAAGACATTGAGTTTGTCTTCGACTTAGAAGTAAGACAGTTGCTGGGTGAGATAAATGGGCTTGGCTCAAAGATTTGACGTCTTGTGGGCTACCGAAGGGCACATAACTTATAATCAAAAGTTACATATGGTAATGACAAGTCGCGATGGTACATAGTAAATGTAGCCGATTTTCATTAGCAAAAAGACACAGCAAAAATCAAAAAGGGGAAAAACTGTTCCAGTGCTGCTGGTAAGAGGCTAATCCGACGTATTTTATGACGAGAAATCGAATGGTGCAAACCGCGTTGCTCTCCGACCAATACTTTTGGCTGTAGCGACAATTAAATGATCATTGATGTCATAATCACGTGCCCAGCAACGGTTCTTACTCCATGGAAACCAAGGAAATTTGCAATTTTTCAACAACTGGATTAGCCTGGCCCAATTCCGCATCTTTTGGCACCTTATTGATGTGGGTCAGTGTTCAATTGTACTTTTTACAGCAGACTGTATCAAGTACCTTGTGTTATTTTATATACAAATGGTGTGCTTTTTCTACATGTAGATAAAGACATTGAGTTTGTCTTCGACTTAGAAGTAAGACAATTGCTGGGTGAGTTAAATGGGCTTGGCCCAAATATTTGACGTCTTCTGGGCTACCGAAGGGCACATAACTTATAATCAAAAGTTGAATATAGTAATGACAAGTCGCGATGGTACATAGTAAATGTAGCCGATTTTCATTAGCAAAAAGACACAGTAAAAATCAAAAAGTGGAAAAACTGTTCCAATGGTACTGGTAAAAGGCTAATCCGACGTATTTTGTGACGAGAAATCGAATGGTGCAAACCGCGTTTCTCTCCGACCAATACTTTTGGCTGTAGCGACAATTGAATGATCATTGATGTCATAATCACGTGCCCAGCAACGGCCCTTACTCCATGGAAACCAAGGAAATTTGCAATTTTTCAACAGCTGGATATGCCTGGCCCAATTACGCATCTTTTGGCACCTTATTGATGTGGGTCAGTGTTCAATTGTACTTTTTACAGCAGACTGTATCAAGTACCTTGTGTTATTTTATATAAAAATGGTGTGGTTTTTCTACATGTACATAAAGACATTGAGTTTGTCTTCGACTTAGAAGTAAGACAATTGCTGGGTGAGTTAAATGGGATTGGCCTAAAGATTTGACGTCTTGTGGGCTACCGAAGGGCACATAACTTATAATGAAAAGTTAAATATGGTAATGACCAGTCGCGATGGTACATGGTAAATGTAGCCGATTTTCATTAGCAAAAAGACCAGGCAAAAATCCAAAAGTGCAAAAACTGTTCCAATGCTGCTGGCAAGAGGCTAATCCGACGTATTTTGTGACGAGAAATCGAATGGTGCAAACCGCGTTTCTCTCCGACCAATACTTTTGGCTGTGGCGACAATTGAATGATCATTGATGTCATAATCACGTGCCCAGCAACGGCCCTTACTCCATGGAAACCAAGGAAATTTGTTATTTTTCAACAGCTGGAGGTGCCTAGCCCAATTCCGCATCGTTTGGCACCTTATTGATGTGGGTCAGTGTTCAATTGTACTTTTTACAGCAGACTGTATCAAGTACCTTGTGTTATTTTATATACAAATGGTGCGCTTTTTCTACATGTAGATAAAGACATTCAGTTTGTCTTCGACTTAGAAGTAAGACAGTTGCTGGGTGAGATAAATGGGCTTGGCTCAAATATTTGACGTCTTCTGGGCTACCGAAGGGCACATAACTTATAATCAAAAGTTGAATATAGTAATGAGAAGTCGCGATGGTACATAGTAAATGTAGCCGATTTTCATTATCAAAAAGACACAGCAAAAATCAAAAAGGGGAAAAACTGTTCCAATGCTGTTGGTAAGAGGCTAATCCGACGTATTTTGTGACGAGAAATCGAATGGTGCAAAGCGCGTTGCTCTCCGACCAATACTTTTGGCTGAAGCGACAATTGAATGATCATTTTTGTCATGATCAAGTGCCCAGCAACGGCTCTTACTCCATGGAAACAAAGGAAATTTGCAATTTTTCAACAGCTGGATATGCCTGGCTCAATTCTGCATCGTTTGGCACCTTATTGATGTGGGTCAGTGTTCAATTGTACTTTTTACAGCAGACTGTATCAAGTACCTTGTGTTATTTTATATACAAATGGTGTGGTTTTTCTACATGTAGATAAAGACATTGAGTTTGTCTTCGACTTAGAAGTAAGACAATTGCTGGGTGAGTTAAATGGGCTTGGCCTAAAGATTTGACGTCTTGTGGGCTACCGAAGGGCACATAACTTATAATGAAAAGTTAAATATGGTAATGACCAGTCGCGATGGTACATGGTAAATATAGCCGATTTTCATTAGCAAAAAGACCAGGCAAAAATGCAAAAGTGCAAAAACTGTTTCAATACTGCTGGCAAGAGGCTAATCCGACGTATTTTGTGACGAGAAATCGAATGGTGCAAACCGCGTTGCTCTCCGACCAATACTTTTGGCTGTAGTGACAATTGAATGATCATTGATGTCATAATCACGTGCCCAGCAACGGCTCTTATTCCATGGAAACCAAAGAAATTTGCAATTTTTCAACAGCTGGATATGCCTGGCCCAATTCCGCATCGTTTGGCACCTTATTGATGTGGGTCAGTGTTCAATTGTACTTTTTACAGCAGACTGTATCAAGTACCTTGTGTTATTTTATATACAAATGGTGTGGTTTTTCTACATGTAGATAAAGACATTGAGTTTGTCTTCGACTTAGAAGTAAGACAATTGCTGGGTGAGTTAAATGGGCTTGGCCCAAAGATTTGACGTCTTCTGGGCTACCGAAGGGCACATAACTTATAATCAAAAGTTGAATATAGTAATGACAAGTCGCGATGGTACATAGTAAATGTAGCCGATTTTCATTATCAAAAAGACACAGCAAAAATCAAAAAGGGGAAAAACTGTTCCAATGCTGTTGGTAAGAGGCTAATCCGACGAATTTTGTGACGAGAAATCGAATGGTGCAAACCGCGTTTCTCTCCCACCAATACTTTTGGCTGTAGCGACAATTGAATGATCATTGATGTCATAATCATGTGCCCAGCAACGGCTCTTACTCCATGGAAACCAAGGAAATTTGCAATTTTTCAACAGCTGGATATGCCTGCCCCAATTACGCATCTTTTGGCACCTTATTGATGTGGGTCAGTGTTCAATTGTACTTTTTACAGCAGACTGTATCAAGTACCTTGTGTTATTTTATATACAAGTGGTGTGGTTTTTCTACATGTAGATAAAGACATTGAGTTTGTCTTCGACTTAGAAGTAAGACAATTGCTTGGTAATTTAAATGGGCTTGGCCCAAAGATTTGACGTCTACTGGGCTACCGAAGGGCACATAACTTATAATCAAAAGTTGAATATAGTAATGACAAGTCGCGATGGTACATAGTAAATGTAGCCGATTTTCATTAGCAAAAAGACACAGTAAAAATCAAAAAGTGGAAAAACGGTTCCAACGGTGTTGTTAAGAGGCTAATCCGACGTATTTTGTGACGAGAAATCGAATGGTGCAAACCGCGTTTCTCTCCGACCAATACTTTTGGCTGTAGCGACAATTGAATGATCATTGATGTCATAATCACGTGCCCAGCAACGGCCCTTACTCCATGGAAACCAAGGAAATTTGTAATTTTTCAACAGCTGGAGGTGCCTGGCTCAATTCCGCATCGTTTGGCACCTTATTGATGTGGGTCAGTGTTCAATTGTACTTTTTACAGCAGAGTGTATCAAGTACCTTGTGTTATTTTATATACAAATGGTGTGCTTTTTCTACATGTAGATAAAGACATTCAGTTTGTCTTCGACTTAGAAGTAAGACAGTTGCTGGGTGAGATAAATGGGCTTGGCTCAAAGATTTGACGTCTTCTGGGCTACCGAAGGGCACATAACTTATAATGAAAAGTTGAATAAAGTAATGACAAGTCGCGATGGTACATAGTAAATGTAGCCGATTTTCATTATCAAAAAGACACAGCAAAAATCAAAAAAAGGAAAAACTGTTCCAATGCTGTTGGTAAGAGGCTAATCCGACGAATTTTGTGACGAGAAATCGAATGGTGCAAACCGCGTTGCTCTCCGACCAATACTTTTGGCTGTAGCTACAATTGAATGATCATTTATGTCATAATCACGTGCCCAGCAACGGCTCTTACTCCATGGAAACCAACAAAATTTGCAATTTTTCAACAGCTGGATATGCCTGGCCCAATTACGCATCTTTTGGCACCTTATTGATGTGGGTCAGTGTTGAATTGTACTTTTTACAGCAGACTGTATCAAGTACCTTGTGTTATTTTATATAAAAATGGTGTGGTTTTTCTACATGTAGATAAAGACATTGAGTTTGTCTTCGACTTAGAAGTAAGACAATTGCTGGGTGAGTTAAATGGGCTTGGCCTAAAGATTTGACGTCTTCTGGGCTACCGAAGGGCACATAACTTATAATGAAAAGTTAAATATGGTAATGACCAGTCGCGATGGTACATGGTAAATGTAGCCGATTTTCATTAGCAAAAAGACCAGGCAAAAATCCAAAAGTGCAAAAACTGTTCCAATACTGCTGGCAAGAGGCTAATCCGACGTATTTTGTGACGAGAAATCGAATGGTGCAAACCGCGTTGCTCTCCGACCAATACTTTTGGCTGTAGCGACAATTAAATGATCATTGATGTCATAATCACGTGCCCAGCAACGGTTCTTACTCCATGGAAACCAAGGAAATTTGCAATTTTTCAACAGCTGGATTAGCCTGGCCCAATTCCGCATCTTTTGGCACCTTATTGATGTGGGTCAGTGTTCAATTGTACTTTTTACAGCAGACTGTATCAAGTACCTTGTGTTATTTTATATACAAATGGTGTGCTTTTTCTACATGTAGATAAAGACATTGAGTTTGTCTTCGACTTAGAAGTAAGACAATTGCTGGGTGAGTTAAATGGGCTTGGCCCAAAGATTTGACGTCTTCTGGGCTACCGAAGGGCACATAACTTATAATCAAAAGTTGAATATAGTAATGACAAGTCGCGATGGTACATAGTAAATGTAGCCGATTTTCATTAGCAAAAAGACACAGTAAAAATCAAAAAGTGGAAAAACTGTTCCAATGGTACTGGTAAAAGGCTAATCCGACGTATTTTGTGACGAGAAATCGAATGGTGCAAACCGCGTTTCTCTCCGACCAATACTTTTGGCTGTAGCGACAATTGAATGATCATTGATGTCATAATCACGTGCCCAGCAACGGCCCTTACTCCATGGAAACCAAGGAAATTTGCAATTTTTCAACAGCTGGATATGCCTGGCCCAATTACGCATCTTTTGGCACCTTATTGATGTGGGTCAGTGTTCAATTGTACTTTTTACAGCAGACTGTATCAAGTACCTTGTGTTATTTTATATAAAAATGGTGTGGTTTTTCTACATGTACATAAAGACATTGAGTTTGTCTTCGACTTAGAAGTAAGACAATTGCTGGGTGAGTTAAATGGGATTGGCCTAAAGATTTGACGTCTTGTGGGCTACCGAAGGGCACATAACTTATAATGAAAAGTTAAATATGGTAATGACCAGTCGCGATGGTACATGGTAAATGTAGCCGATTTTCATTAGCAAAAAGACCAGGCAAAAATCCAAAAGTGCAAAAACTGTTCCAATGCTGCTGGCAAGAGGCTAATCCGACGTATTTTGTGACGAGAAATCGAATGGTGCAAACCGCGTTTCTCTCCGACCAATACTTTTGGCTGTGGCGACAATTGAATGATCATTGATGTCATAATCACGTGCCCAGCAACGGCCCTTACTCCATGGAAACCTAGGAAATTTGTAATTTTTCAACAGCTGGAGGTGCCTAGCCCAATTCCGCATCGTTTGGCACCTTATTGATGTGGGTCAGTGTTCAATTGTACTTTTTACAGCAGACTGTATCAAGTACCTTGTGTTATTTTATATACAAATGGTGCGCTTTTTCTACATGTAGATAAAGACATTCAGTTTGTCTTCGACTTAGAAGTAAGACAGTTGCTGGGTGAGATAAATGGGCTTGGCTCAAATATTTGACGTCTTCTGGGCTACCGAAGGGCACATAACTTATAATCAAAAGTTGAATATAGTAATGAGAAGTCGCGATGGTACATAGTAAATGTAGCCGATTTTCATTATCAAAAAGACACAGCAAAAATCAAAAAGGGGAAAAACTGTTCCAATGCTGTTGGTAAGAGGCTAATCCGACGTATTTTGTGACGAGAAATCGAATGGTGCAAAGCGCGTTGCTCTCCGACCAATACTTTTGGCTGAAGCGACAATTGAATGATCATTTTTGTCATGATCAAGTGCCCAGCAACGGCTCTTACTCCATGGAAACAAAGGAAATTTGCAATTTTTCAACAGCTGGATATGCCTGGCTCAATTCTGCATCGTTTGGCACCTTATTGATGTGGGTCAGTGTTCAATTGTACTTTTTACAGCAGACTGTATCAAGTACCTTGTGTTATTTTATATACAAATGGTGTGCTTTTTCTACATGTAGATAAAGACATTGAGTTTGTATTCGACTTAGAAGTAAGACAGTTGCTGGGTGAGATAAATGGGCTTGGCTCAAAGATTTGACGTCTTCTGGGCTACCGAAGGGCACATAACTTATAATCAAAAGTTGAATATAGTAATGACAAGTTGCGATGGTACATAGTAAATGTAGCCGATTTTCATTATCAAAAAGACACAGCAAAAATCAAAAAAAGGAAAAACTGTTCCAATGCTGTTGGTAAGAGGCTAATCCGACGAATTTTGTGACGAGAAATTGAATGGTGCAAACCGCGTTGCTCTCCGACCAATACTTTTGGCTGTAGCGACAATTGAATGATCATTGATGTCATAATCACGTGCCCAGCAACGGCTCTTACTCCATGGAAACCAACAAAATTTGCAATTTTTCAACAGCTGGATATGCCTGGCCCAATTACGCATCTTTTGGCACCTTATTGATGTGGGTCAGTGTTCAATTGTACTTTTTACAGCAGACTGTATCAAGTACCTTGTGTTATTTTATATACAAATGGTGTGGTTTTTCTACATGTAGATAAAGACATTGAGTTTGTCTTCGACTTAGAAGTAAGACAATTGCTGGGTGAGTTAAATGGGCTTGGCCCAAAGATTTGACGTCTTCTGGGCTACCGAAGGGCACATAACTTATAATCAAAAGTTGAATATAGTAATGACAAGTCGCGATGGTACATAGTAAATGTAGCCGATTTTCATTATCAAAAAGACACAGCAAAAATCAAAAAGGGGAAAAACTGTTCCAATGCTGTTGGTAAGAGGCTAATCCGACGAATTTTGTGACGAGAAATCGAATGGTGCAAACCGCGTTTCTCTCCGACCAATACTTTTGGCTGTAGCGACAATTGAATGATCATTTATGTCATAATCATGTGCCCAGCAACGGCTCTTACTCCATGGAAACCAAGGAAATTTGCAATTTTTCAACAGCTGGATATGCCTGCCCCAATTACGCATCTTTTGGCACCTTATTGATGTGGGTCAGTGTTCAATTGTACTTTTTACAGCAGACTGTATCAAGTACCTTGTGTTATTTTATATACAAGTGGTGTGGTTTTTCTACATGTAGATAAAGACATTGAGTTTGTCTTCGACTTAGAAGTAAGACAATTGCTTGGTAATTTAAATGGGCTTGGCCCAAAGATTTGACGTCTACTGGGCTACCGAAGGGCACATAACTTATAATCAAAAGTTGAATATAGTAATGACAAGTCGCGATGGTACATAGTAAATGTAGCCGATTTTCATTAGCAAAAAGACACAGTAAAAATCAAAAAGTGGAAAAACGGTTCCAACGGTGTTGTTAAGAGGCTAATCCGACGTATTTTGTGACGAGAAATCGAATGGTGCAAACCGCGTTTCTCTCCGACCAATACTTTTGGCTGTAGCGACAATTGAATGATCATTTATGTCATAATCACGTGCCAAGCAACGGCTCTTACTCCATGAAAACCAAGGAAATTTGTAATTTTTCAACAGCTGGAGGTGCCTGGCTCAATTCCGCATCGTTTGGCACCTTATTGATGTGGGTCAGTGTTCAATTGTACTTTTTACAGCAGAGTGTATCAAGTACCTTGTGTTATTTTATATACAAATGCTGTGCTTTTTCTACATGTAGATAAAGACATTCAGTTTGTCTTCGACTTAGAAGTAAGACAGTTGCTGGGTGAGATAAATGAGCTTGGCTCAAAGATTTGACGTCTTCTGGGCTACCGAAGGGCACATAACTTATAATGAAAAGTTGAATAAAGTAATGACAAGTCGCGATGGTACATAGTAAATGTAGCCGATTTTCATTATCAAAAAGACACAGCAAAAATCAAAAAAAGGAAAAACTGTTCCAATGCTGTTGGTAAGAGGCTAATCCGACGAATTTTGTGACGAGAAATCGAATGGTGCAAACCGCGTTGCTCTCCGACCAATACTTTTGGCTGTAGCTACAATTGAATGATCATTTATGTCATAATCACGTGCCCAGCAACGGCTCTTACTCCATGGAAACCAACAAAATTTGCAATTTTTCAACAGCTGGATATGCCTGGCCCAATTACGCATCTTTTGGCACCTTATTGATGTGGGTCAGTGTTCAATTGTACTTTTTACAGCAGACTGTATCAAGTACCTTGTGTTATTTTATATACAAATGGTGTGGTTTTTCTACATGTAGATAAAGACATTGAGTATGTCTTCGACTTAGAAGTAAGACAATTGCTGGATGAGTTAAATGGGATTGGCCTAAAGATTTGACGTCTTCTGGGCTACCGAAGGGCACATAACTTATAATGAAAAGTTAAATATGGTAATGACCAGTCGCGATGGTACATGGTAAATGTAGCCGATTTTCATTAGCAAAAAGACCAGGCAAAAATCCAAAAGTGCAAAAACTGTTCCAATACTGCTGGCAAGAGGCTAATCCGACGTATTTTGTGACGAGAAATCGAATGGTGCAAACCGCGTTGCTCTCCGACCAATACTTTTGGCTGTAGTGACAATTGAATGATCATTGATGTCATAATCAAGTGCCCAGCAACGGCTCTTATTCCATGGAAACCAAAGAAATTTGCAATTTTTCAACAGCTGGATATGCCTGGCCCAATTCTGCATCGTTTGGCACCTTATTGATGTGGGTCAGTGTTCAATTGTACTTTTTACAGCAGACTGTATCAAGTACCTTGTGTTATTTTATATACAAATGGTGTGGTTTTTCTACATGTAGATAAAGACATTGAGTTTGTCTTCGACTTAGAAGTAAGACAATTGCTGGGTGAGTTAAATGGGCTTGGCCCAAAGATTTGACGTCTTGTGGGCTACCGAAGGGCACATAACCTATAATCAAAAGTTGAATATAGTAATGACAAGTCGCGATGGTACATAGTAAATGTAGCCGATTTTCATTATCAAAAAGACACAGTAAAAATCAAAAAGTGGAAAAACGGTTCCAATGGTGTTATTAATAGGCTAATCCGACGTATTTTGTGACGAGAAATCGAATGGTGCAAACCGCCTTGCTCTCCGACCAATACTTTTGGCTGTGGCGACAATTGAATGATCATTGATGTCATAATCACGTGCCCAGCAACGGCTCTTACTCCATGGAAACCAAGGAAATTTGCAATTTTTCAACAGCTGGATATGCCTGGCCCAATTACGCATTTTTTGGCACCTTATTGATGTGGGTCAGTGTTCAATTGTACTTTTTACAGCAGACTGTATCAAGTACCTTGTGTTATTTTATATACAAATGGTGTGCTTTTTCTACATGTAGATAAAGACATTGAGTTTGTCTTCGACTTAGAAGTAAGACAATTGCTGGGTGAGTTAAATGGGCTTGGCCCAAAGATTTGACGTCTTGTGGGCTACCGAAGGGCACATAACCTATAATCAAAAGTTGAATATAGTAATGACAAGTCGCGATGGTACATAGTAAATGTAGCGGATTTTCATTATCAAAAAGACACAGTAAAAATCAAAAAGTGGAAAAACTGTTCCAATGGTGCTGGTAAGAGGCTAATCCGACGTATTTTGTGACGAGAAATCGAATGGTGCAAACCGCGTTTATCTCCGACCAATACTTTTGGCTGTAGCGACAATTGAATGATCATTGATGTCATAATCACGTGCCCAGCAACGGCCCTTACTCCATGGAAACCAAGGAAATTTGCAATTTTTCAACAGCTGGATATGCCTGGCCCAATTACGCATCTTTTGGCACCTTATTGATGTGGATCAGTGTTCAATTGTACTTTTTACAGCAGACTGCATGAGGTACCTTGTGTTATTTTATATAAAAATGGTGTGGTTTTTCTACATGTACATAAAGACATTGAGTTTGTCTTCGACTTAGAAGTAAGACAATTGCTGGGTGAGTTAAATGGGCTTGGCCCAAAGATTTGACGTCTTGTGGGCTACCGAAGAGCACATAACTTATAATGAAAAGTTAAATATGGTAATGACCAGTCGCGATGGTACATAGTAAATGTAGCCGATTTTCATTATCAAAAAGACCAGGCAAAAATCCAAAAGTGCAAAAACTGTTCCAATGCTGCTGGTAAGAGGCTAATCCGACGTATTTTGTGACGAGAAATCGAATGGTGCAAACCGCGTTTCTCTCCGACCAATACTTTTGGCTGTGGCGACAATTGAATGATCATTGATGTCATAATCACGTGCCCAGCAACGGCCCTTACTCCATGGAAACCAAGGAAATTTGTAATTTTTCAACAGCTGGATGCCCAATTCCGCATCGTTTGGCACCTTATTGATGTGGGTCAGTGTTCAATTGTACTTTTTACAGCAGACTGTATCAAGTACCTTGTGTTATTTTATATACAAATGGTGCGCTTTTTCTACATGTAGATAAAGACATTGAGTTTGTCTTCGACTTAGAAGTAAGACAGTTGCTGGGTGAGATAAATGGGCTTGGCTCAAATATTTGACGTCTTCTGGGCTACCGAAGGGCACATAACTATAATCAAAAGTTGAATATAGTAATGAGAAGTCGCGATGGTACATAGTAAATGTAGCCGATTTTCATTATCAAAAAGACACAGCAAAAATCAAAAAGGGGAAAAACTGTTCCAATGCTGTTGGTAAGAGGCTAATCCGACGTATTTTGTGACGAGAAATCGAATGGTGCAAACCGCGTTGCTCTCCGACCAATACTTTTGGCTGAAGCGACAATTGAATGATCATTCTTGTCATAATCAAGTGCCCAGCAACGGCTCTTACTCCATGGAAACCAACAAAATTTGCATTTTTTTAACAGCTGGATATGCCTGGCCCAATTACGCATCTTTTGGCACCTTATTGATGTGGGTCAGTGTTCATTGTACTTTTTACAGCAGACTGTATCAAGTACCTTGTGTTATTTTATATACAAATGGTGTGGTTTTTCTACATGTAGATAAAGACATTGAGTTTGTCTTCGACTTAGAAGTAAGACAATTGCTGGGTGAGTTAAATGGGCTTGGCCTAAAGATTTGACGTCTTGTGGGCTACCGAAGGGCACATAACTTATAATGAAAAGTTAAATATGGTAATGACCAGTCGCGATGGTACATGGTAAATATAGCCGATTTTCATTAGCAAAAAGACCAGGCAAAAATGCAAAAGTGCAAAAACTGTTCCAATACTGCTGGCAAGAGGCTAATCCGACGTATTTTGTGACGAGAAATCGAATGGTGCAAACCGCGTTGCTCTTCGACCATTACTTTTGGCTGTAGTGACAATTGAATGATCATTGATGTCATAATCACGTGCCCAGCAACGGCTCCTTTTCCATGGAAACCAAAGAAATTTGCAATTTTTCAACAGCTGGATATGCCTGGCCCAATTCCGCATCGTTTGGCACCTTATTGATGTGGGTCAGTGTTCAATTGTACTTTTTACAGCAGACTGTATCAAGTACCTTGTGTTATTTTATATACAAATGGTGTGGTTTTTCTACATGTAAATAAAGACATTGAGTTTGTCTTCGACTTAGAAGTAAGACAATTGCTGGCTGAGTTAAATGGGCTTGGCCCAAAGATTTGACGTCTTCTGGCTACCGAAGGGCACATAACTTATAATCAAAAGTTTAATATAGTAATGACAAGTCGCGATGGTACATAGTAAATGTAGCCGATTTTCATTATCAAAAAGACACAGTAAAAATCAAAAAGTGGAAAAACGGTTCCAATGATGTTAGTAAGAGGCTAATCCGACGTATTTTGTGACGAGAAATCGAATGGTGCAAACCGCCTTGCTCTCCGACCAATACTTTTGGCTGTGGCGACAATTGAATGATCCTTGACGTCATAATCACGTGCCCAGCAACGGCTCTTACTCCATGGAAACCAAGGAAATTTGCAATTTTTCAACAGCTGGATATGCCTGGCCCAATTACGCATCTTTTGGCACCTTATTGATGTGGGTCAGTGTTCAATTGTACTTTTTACAGCAGACTGTATCAAGTACCTTGTGTTATTTTATATACAAGTGGTGTGGTTTTTCTACATGTAGATAAAGACATTGAGTTTGTCTTCGACTTAGAAGTAAGACAATTGCTGGCTGAGTTAAATGGGCTTGGCCCAAAGATTTGACGTCTTCTGGGCTACCGAAGGGCACATAACTTATAATCAAAAGTTGAATATAGTAATGACCAGTCGCGATGGTACATAGTAAATGTAGCCGATTTTCATTATCAAAAAGACACAGCAAAAATCAAAAAAAGGAAAAACTGTTCCAATGCTGTTGGTAAGAGGCTAATCCGACGAATTTTGTGACGAGAAATCGAATGGTGCAAACCGCGTTGCTCTCCGACCAATACTTTTGGCTTTAGCGACAATTGGATGATCATTTATGTCATAATCACGTTGCCCAGCAACGGCTCTTACTCCATGGAAACCAACAAAATTTTGCAATTTTTCAAAAGCTGGATATGCCTGGCCCAATTACGCATCTTTTGGCACCTTATTGATGTGGGTCAGTGTTCAATTGTACTTTTTACAGCAGACTGTATCAAGTACCTTGTGTTATTTTATATACAAATGGTTTGCTTTTTCTACATGTAGATAAAGACATTGAGTTTGTCTTCGACTTAGAAATAAGACAATTGCTGGGGTGAGTTAAATGGGATTGGCCTAAAGATTTTGTGGGCTACCGAAGGGCACATAACTTATAATGAAAAGTTAAATATGGTAATGACCAGTCGCGATGGTACATGGTAAATGTAGCCGATTTTCATTAGCAAAAAGACCAGGCAAAAATCCAAAAGTGCAAAAACTGTTCCAGTGCTGCTGGTAAGAGGCTAAATCCGACGTATTTTGTGACGAGAAATCGAATGATGCAAACCCGCGTTGCTCTCCGACCAATACTTTTGGCTGTAGTGACAATTGAATGATAATTGATGTCATAATCACGTGCCCAGCAACGGCTCTTATTCCATGGAAACCAAAGAAATTTGCAATTTTTCAACAGCTGGATATGCCTGGCCCAATTCCGCATCGTTTGGCACCTTATTTATGTGGGGTCAGTGTTCAATTGTACTTTTTACAGCAGACTGTATCAAGTACCTTGTGTTATTTTATATACAAATGGTGTGGTTTTTCTACATGTAGATAAAGACATTGAGTTTGTCTTCGACTTAGAAGTAAGACAGTTGCTGGTGTGAGATAAATGGGCTTGGCTCAAAGATTTGACGTCTTCTGGGCTACCGAAGGCCACATAACTTATAATGAAAAGTTGAATATAGTAATGACAAGTCGCGATGGTACATAGTAAATGTAGCCCATTTTCATTAGCAAAAAGACACAGCAAAAATTAAAAAGGGGAGGAAAAACTGTTACAATGCTGCTGGTAGGAGGCTAATCCGACGAATTTTGTGACGAGAAATCGAATGGTGCAAACCGCGTTGCTCTCCGACCAATACTTTTGGCTGAAGCGACAATTGAATGATCATTTATGTCATAATCAGGTGCTCAGCAACGGCTCTTACTCCATGGAAACCAAGGAAATTTGCAATTTTTCAACAGCTGGATATGCCTGGCCCAATTCCGCATCGTTTTGGCACCTTATTGATGTGGGTCAGTGTTCAATTGTACTTTTTACAGCAGACTGTATCAAGTACCTTGTGTTATTTTATATACAAATGGTGTGGGTTTTCTACATGTAGATAAAGACACTAAGTTTGTCTTCGACTTAGAAGTAAGACAATTGCTGGGTGAGTTAAATGGGCTTGGCCAAAGATTTCACGTCTTGTGGGCTACCGAAGGGCACATAAGTTATAATTAAAGGTTGAATATAATATTGACCAGTCGCGATGGTACATAGTAAATGTAGCCGATTTTATTAGCAAAAATAACCAGGCAAAAATCCAAAAGTGCAAAAAACTGTTCCAGTGCTGCTGGTAAGAGGCTAATCCGACGTATTTTGTGACGAGAAATCGAATGGTGCAAACCGCGTTGCTCTCCGACCAATACTTTTGGCTGTAGTGACAATTAAATGATCATTTATGTCATAATCACGTGCCCAGCAACGGCCCTTACTCCATGGAAACCAAGGAAATTTGCAATTTTTCAACAGCTGGATTAGCCTGGCCCAATTCCGCATCGTTTGGCACCTTATTGATGTGGGTCAGTGTTCAATTGTACTTTTTACAGCAGACTGTATCAAGTACCTTGTGTTATTTTATATACAAATGGTGTGCTTTTTCTACATGTAGATAAAGACATTGAGTTTGTCTTCGACTTAGAAGTAAGACAATTGCTGGGTGAGTTAAATGGGCTTGGCCCAAAGATTTGACGTCTTCTGGGCTACCGAAGGGCACATAACTTATAATCAAAAGTTGAATATAGTAATGACAAGTCGCGATGGTACATAGTAAATGTAGCCGATTTTCATTATCAAAAAGACACAGTAAAAATCAAAAAGTGCAAAAACTGTTCCAATGGTGCTGGTAAGAGGCTAATCCGACGTATTTTGTGACGAGAAATCGAATGGTGCAAACCGTGTTTCTCTCCGACCAATACTTTTGGCTGTAGCGACAATTGAATGATCATTGATGTCATAATCACGTGCCCAGCAACGGCCCTTACTCCATGGAAACCAAGGAAATTTGCAATTTTTCAACAGCTGGATATGCCTGGCTCAATTACGCATCTTTTGGCACCTTATTGATGTGGGTCAGAGTTCAATTGTACTTTTTACAGCAGACTGTATCAAGTACCTTGTGTTATTTTATATAAAAATGGTGTGGTTTTTCTACATGTACATAAAGACATTGAGTTTGTCTTCGACTTAGAAGTAAGACAATTGCTGGGTGAGTTAAATGGGCTTGGCCCAAAGATTTGATGTCTTGTGGGCTACCGAAGAGCACATAACTTATAATGAAAAGTTAAATATGGTAATGACCAGTCGCGATGGTACATAGTAAATGTAGCCGATTTTCATTATCAAAAAGACACAGCAAAAATCAAAAAGGGGAAAAACTGTTCCAATGCTGTTGGTAAGAGGCTAATCCGACGAATTTTGTGACGAGAAATCGAATGGTGCAAAGCGCGTTGTTCTCCGACCAATACTTTTGGCTGTAGCGACAATTGAATGATCATTTATGTCATAATTAGGTGCTCAGGAACGGCTCTTACTCCATGGAAACCAAGGAAATTTGCAATTTTTCAACAGCTGGATATGCCTGGCCCAATTACGCATCGTTTGGCACCTTATTGATGTGGGTCAGTGTTCAATTGTACTTTTTACAGCAGACTGTATCAAGTACCTTGTGTTATTTTATATACAAATGGTGTGGTTTTTCTACATGTAGATAAAGACACTGAGTTTGTCTTCGACTTAGAAGTAAGACATATGCTGGGTGAGTTAAATGGGCTTGGCCCAAAGATTTGACGTCTTGTGGGCTATCGAAGGGCACATAACTTATAATCAAAAGTTGAATATAATATTGACCAGTCGCGATGGTACATAGTAAATGAAGCCGATTTTCATTAGCAAAAAGACCAGGCAAAAATCCAAAAGTGCAAAAACTGTTCCAATGCTGCTGGTAAGAGGCTAATCCGACGTATTTTGTGACGAGAAATCGAATGGTGCAAACCGCGTTGCTCTCCGACCAATACTTTTGGCTGTAGTGACAATTGAATGATAATTGATGTCATAATCACGTGCCCAGCAACGGCTCTTATTCCATGGAAACCAAAGAAATTTGCAATTTTTCAACAGCTGGATATGCCTGGCCCAATTCCGCATCGTTTGGCACCTTATTTATGTGGGTCAGTGTTCAATTGTACTTTTTACAGCAGACTGTATCAAGTACCTTGTGTTATTTTATATACAAATGGTGTGGTTTTTCTACATGTAGATAAAGACATTGAGTTTGTCTTCGACTTAGAAGTAAGACAGTTGCTGGGTGAGATAAATGGGCTTGGCTCAAAGATTTGACGTCTTCTGGGCTACCGAAGGCCACATAACTTATAATGAAAAGTTGAATATAGTAATGACAAGTCGCGATGGTACATAGTAAATGTAGCCCATTTTCATTAGCAAAAAGACACAGCAAAAATTAAAAAGGGGAAAAACTGTTACAATGCTGCTGGTAGGAGGCTAATCCGACGAATTTTGTGACGAGAAATCGAATGGTGCAAACCGCGTTGCTCTCCGACCAATACTTTTGGCTGAAGCGACAATTGAATGATCATTTATGTCATAATCAGGTGCTCAGCAACGGCTCTTACTCCATGGAAACCAAGGAAATTTGCAATTTTTCAACAGCTGGATATGCCTGGCCCAATTCCGCATCGTTTGGCACCTTATTGATGTGGGTCAGTGTTCAATTGTACTTTTTACAGCAGACTGTATCAAGTACCTTGTGTTATTTTATATACAAATGGTGTGGGTTTTCTACATGTAGATAAAGACACTAAGTTTGTCTTCGACTTAGAAGTAAGACAATTGCTGGGTGAGTTAAATGGGCTTGGCCCAAAGATTTCACGTCTTGTGGGCTACCGAAGGGCACATAAGTTATAATTAAAGGTTGAATATAATATTGACCAGTCGCGATGGTACATAGTAAATGTAGCCGATTTTTATTAGCAAAATAACCAGGCAAAAATCCAAAAGTGCAAAAACTGTTCCAGTGCTGCTGGTAAGAGGCTAATCCGACGTATTTTGTGACGAGAAATCGAATGGTGCAAACCGCGTTGCTCTCCGACCAATACTTTTGGCTGTAGTGACAATTAAATGATCATTTATGTCATAATCACGTGCCCAGCAACGGCCCTTACTCCATGGAAACCAAGGAAATTTGCAATTTTTCAACAGCTGGATTAGCCTGGCCCAATTCCGCATCGTTTGGCACCTTATTGATGTGGGTCAGTGTTCAATTGTACTTTTTACAGCAGACTGTATCAAGTACCTTGTGTTATTTTATATACAAATGGTGTGCTTTTTCTACATGTAGATAAAGACATTGAGTTTGTCTTCGACTTAGAAGTAAGACAATTGCTGGGTGAGTTAAATGGGCTTGGCCCAAAGATTTGACGTCTTCTGGGCTACCGAAGGGCACATAACTTATAATCAAAAGTTGAATATAGTAATGACAAGTCGCGATGGTACATAGTAAATGTAGCCGATTTTCATTATCAAAAAGACACAGTAAAAATCAAAAAGTGCAAAAACTGTTCCAATGGTGCTGGTAAGAGGCTAATCCGACGTATTTTGTGACGAGAAATCGAATGGTGCAAACCGTGTTTCTCTCCGACCAATACTTTTGGCTGTAGCGACAATTGAATGATCATTGATGTCATAATCACGTGCCCAGCAACGGCCCTTACTCCATGGAAACCAAGGAAATTTGCAATTTTTCAACAGCTGGATATGCCTGGCTCAATTACGCATCTTTTGGCACCTTATTGATGTGGGTCAGAGTTCAATTGTACTTTTTACAGCAGACTGTATCAAGTACCTTGTGTTATTTTATATAAAAATGGTGTGGTTTTTCTACATGTACATAAAGACATTGAGTTTGTCTTCGACTTAGAAGTAAGACAATTGCTGGGTGAGTTAAATGGGCTTGGCCCAAAGATTTGATGTCTTGTGGGCTACCGAAGAGCACATAACTTATAATGAAAAGTTAAATATGGTAATGACCAGTCGCGATGGTACATAGTAAATGTAGCCGATTTTCATTATCAAAAAGACACAGCAAAAATCAAAAAGGGGAAAAACTGTTCCAATGCTGTTGGTAAGAGGCTAATCCGACGAATTTTGTGACGAGAAATCGAATGGTGCAAAGCGCGTTGTTCTCCGACCAATACTTTTGGCTGTAGCGACAATTGAATGATCATTTATGTCATAATTAGGTGCTCAGGAACGGCTCTTACTCCATGGAAACCAAGGAAATTTGCAATTTTTCAACAGCTGGATATGCCTGGCCCAATTACGCATCGTTTGGCACCTTATTGATGTGGGTCAGTGTTCAATTGTACTTTTTACAGCAGACTGTATCAAGTACCTTGTGTTATTTTATATACAAATGGTGTGGTTTTTCTACATGTAGATAAAGACACTGAGTTTGTCTTCGACTTAGAAGTAAGACATATGCTGGGTGAGTTAAATGGGCTTGGCCCAAAGATTTGACGTCTTGTGGGCTATCGAAGGGCACATAACTTATAATCAAAAGTTGAATATAATATTGACCAGTCGCGATGGTACATAGTAAATGAAGCCGATTTTCATTAGCAAAAAAACCAGGCAAAAATCCAAAAGTGCAAAAACTGTTCCAATGCTGCTGGTAAGAGGCTAATCCGACGTATTTTGTGACGAGAAATCGAATGGTGCAAACCGCGTTGCTCTCCGACCAATACTTTTGGCTGTAGCGACAATTAAATGATCATTGATGTCATAATCACGTGCCCAGCAACGGCCCTTACTCCATGGAAAGCAAGGAAATTTGCAATTTTTCAACAGCTGGATATGCCTGGCCCAATTCCGCATCGTTTGGCACCTTATTGATGTGGGTCAGTGTTCAATTGTACTTTTTACAGCAGACTGTATCAAGTACCTTGTGTTATTTTATATACAAATGGTGTGCTTTTTCTACATGAAGATAAAGACATTGAGTTTGTCTTCGACTTAGAAGTAAGACAATTGCTGGCTGAGTTAAATGGGCTTGGCCCAAAGATTTGACGTCTTCTGGGCTACCGAAGGGCACATAACTTATAATCAAAAGTTGAATATAGTAATGACAAGTCGCGATGGTACATAGTAAATGTAGCCGATTTTCATTATCAAAAAGACACAGTAAAAATCAAAAAGTGGAAAAACTGTTCCAATGGTGCTGGTAAGAGGCTAATCCGATGTATTTTGTGACGAGAAATCGAATGGTGCAAACCGCGTTTCTCTCCGACCAATACTTTTGGCTTTAGCGACAATTGAATGATCATTGATGTCATAATCACGTGCCCAGCAACGGCCCTTGCTCCATGGAAACCAAGGAAATTTGCAATTTTTCAACAGCTGGATATGCCTGGCCCAATTACGCATCTTTTGGCACCTTATTGATGTGGGTCAGTGATTAATTGTACTTTTTACAGCAGACTGTATCAAGTACCTTGTGTTATTTTATATAAAAATGGTGTGGTTTTTCTACATGTACATAAACACATTGATTTTGTCTTCGACTTAGAAGTAAGACAATTGCTGGGTGAGTTAAACGGGCTTGGCCCAAAGATTTGACGTCTTGTGGGCTACCGAAGGGCACATAATTTATAATCAAAAGTTGAATATAATACTGACCAGTCGCGATGGTACATAGTAAATGTAGCCGATTTTCATTAGCAAAATAACCAGGCAAAAATCCAAAAGTGCAAAAACTGTTCCAGTGCTGCTGGTAAGAGGCTAATCCGACGAATTTTGTGACGAGAAATCGAATGGTGCAAACCGCGTTGCTCTCCGACCAATACTTTTGGCTGTAGCGACAATTAAATGATCATTGATGTCATAATCACGTGCCCAGCAACGGCCCTAACCCCATGGAAACCAAGGAAATTTGCAATTTTGCAACAGCTGGATATGCCTGGCCCAATTACGCATCTTTTGGCACCTTATTGATGTGGGTCAGTGTTCAATTGTACTTTTTACAGCAGACTGTATCAAGTACCTTGTGTTATTTTATATACAAATGGTGTGGTTTTTCTAGATGTACATAAAGACATTGAGTTTGTCTTCGACTTAGAAGTAAGACAATTGCTGGGTGAGTTAAATGGGCTTAGCCCAAATATTTGACGTCTTCTGGGCTATAATAACTTATAATCAAAAATTGAATATGGTAATGACCAGTCGCGATGGTACATAGTAAATGTAGCCCATTTCAATTAGCAAAACGACCAGGCAAAAATCCAAAAGTGGAAAAACTGTTACAATGCTGTTGGTAAGAGGCTAATCCGACGTATTTTGCGACGAGAAATCGAATGGTGCAAACCGCGTTGCTCTCCGACCAATACTTTTGGCTGTAGCGACAATTGAATGATCATTTATGTTATAATCAAGTGCCCAGCAACGATCTTTCCGCCATGGAAACCAAGGAAATTTGCAATTTTTCAACAGCTGGAGATGCCTGGCCCAATTCCGCAGCGTTTGGCACCTTATTGATGTGGGTCAGTGTTCAATTGTACTTTTTACAGCAGACTGTATCAAGTACCTTGTGTTATTTTATATACAAATGGTGTGCTTTTTCTACATGTAGATAAAGACATTGAGTTTGTCTTCGACGTAGAAGTCAGACAATTGCTGGGTGAGTTAAATGGGCTTGGCCCAAAGATTTGACGTCTTCTGGGCTACCGAAGGCCACATAACTTATAATCAAAAGTTGAATATGGTAATGACCAGTCTCGATAGTACATAGTAAATGTAGCCGTTTTCAATTAGCAAAAAGACCAGGTAAAAATCCAAAAGTGGAAAAACTGTTCCAATGCTGTAGGTAAGAGGCTAATCCGACGTATTTTGTGACGAGAAATCGAATGGTGCAAACCGCGTTGCTCTCCGACCAATACTTTTGGCTGTAGCGACAATTGAATGATCATTGATGTCATAATCACGTGCCCAGCAACGACTCTTACTCCATGGAAACCAAGGAAATTTGCAATTTTTCAACAGCTGGAAATGCCTGGCCCAATTACGCATCTTTTGGCACCTTATTGATGTGGGTCAGTGTTCAATTGTACTTTTTACAGAAGACTGTATCAAGTACCTTGTGTTATTTTATATACAAATGGTGTGGTTTTTCTACATGAAGATAAAGACATTGAGTTTGTCTTCGACTTAGAAATAAGACAATTGCTGGGTGAGTTAAATGGGCTTGGCCCAAAGATTTGACGTCTTGTGGGCTACCGAAGGGCACATAACTTATAATCAAAAGTTAAATATAGTAATGACCAGTCGCGATGGTACATAGTAAATGTAGACGATTTCAATTAGCAAAAAGACCATGCAATAATCCAAAAGTGGAAAAACTGTTCCAATGCTGCTGGTAAGAGGCTAATCCGACGTATTTTGTGACTAGAAATCGAATGGTGCAAACCGAGTTGCTCTCCGACCAAGACTTTTGGCTGTAGCGACAATTGAATGATCATTTATGTCAAAATCACGTGCCAAGCAACGGCTCTTACTCCATGGAAACCAAGGAATTGTGCAATTTTTCAACAGCTGGATATGCCTAGCCCAATTACGCATCTTTTGGCACCTTTTTGATGTGGGTCAGTCTTCATTTGTACTTTTTACAGCAGACTTTATCAAGTACCTTGTGTTATTTTATATACAAATGGTGTGGTTTCTCTACATGTAGATAAAGACATTGAGTTTGTCTTCGACTTAGAAGTAAGACAATTGCTGGGTGAGTTAAATGGGCTTAGCCCAAATATTTGACGTCTTCTGGGCTATAATAACTTATAATCAAAAGTTGAATATGGTAATGACCAGTCGCGATGGTACATAGTAAATGTAGCCGATTTTCATTAGCAAAAAGACCAGGCAAAAATCCAAAGGTGGAAAAACTGTTCCAGTGCTGCTGGTAAGAGGCTAATCCGACGTATTTTGTGACTAGAAATCGAATGGTGCAAACCGCGTTGCTCTCCGACCAAGACTTTTGGCTGTAGCGACAATTGAATGATCATTTATGTCAAAATAACGTGCCAAGCAACGGCTCTTACTCCATGGAAACCAAGGAATTGTGCAATTTTTCAACAGCTGGATATGCCTCGCCCAATTACGCATCTTTTGGCACCTTATTGATGTGGGTCAGTGTTCATTTGTACTTTTTACAGCAGACTGTATCAAGTACCTTGTGTTATTTTATATACAAATGGTGTGCTTTTTCTACATGTAGATAAAGACATTGAGTTTGTCTTCGACTTAGAAGTAAGACAATTGCTGGGTGAGTTAAATGGGCTTGGCCCAAAGATTTGACGTCTTCTGGGCTACCGAAGGGCACATAACTTATAATCAAAAGTTGAATATGGTAATGACCAGTCTCGATGGTACATAGTAAATGTAGCCGATTTCAATTAGCAAAAAGACCAGGCAAAAGTCTAAAAGTGGAAAAACTGTTCCAATGCTGTTGGTAAGAGGCTAATCCGACGTATTTTGTGACGAGAAATCGAATGGTGCAAACTGCGTTGCTCTCCGACCAATACTTTTGGCTGTAGCGACAATTGAATGATCATTTATGTCATAATCACGTGCCCAGCAACGATCTTTCCTCCATGGAAACCAAGGAAATTTGCAATTTTTCAACAGCTGGATATGCTTGGCCCAATTGCGCATCTTTTGGCACCTTATTGATGTGGGTGAGTGTTCAATTGTACTTTTTACAGCAGACTGTATCAAGTACCTTGTGTTATTTTATATACAAATGGTGTGGTTTTTCTACATGTAGATAAAGACATTGAGTTTGTCTTCGACGTAGAAGTAAGACAATTGCTGGGTGAGTTAAATGGGCTTGGCCCAAAGATTTGACGTCTTCTGGGCTACCGAAGGCCACATAACTTATAATGAAAAGTTGAATATGGTAATGACCAGTCTCGATGGTACATAGTAAATGTAGCCGTTTTCAATTAGCAAAAAGACCAGGTAAAAATCCAAAAGTGGAAAAACTGTTCCAATGCTGTAGGTAAGAGGCTAATCCGACGTATTTTGTGACGAGAAATCGAATGGTGCAAACCGCGTTGCTCTCCGACCAATACTTTTGGCTGTAGCGACAATTGAATGATCATTGATGTCATAATTAGGTGCCCATCAACGACTCTTACTCCATGGAAACCAAGGAAATTTGCAATTTTTCAACAGCTGGAAATGCCTGGCCCAATTACGCATCTTTTGGGACCTTATTGATGTGGGTCAGTGTTTAATTGTACTTTTTACAGAAGACTGTATTAAGTACCTTGTGTTATTTTATATACAAATGGTGTGGTTTTTCTACATGTAGATAAAGACATTGAGTTTGTCTTCGACTTAGAAATAAGACAATTGCTGGGTGAGTTAAATGGGCTTGGCCCAAAGATTTGACGTCTTCTGGGCTACCGAAGGGCACATAACTTATAATCAAAAGTTGAATATAGTAATGACCAGTCGCGATGGTACATAGTAAATGTAGACGATTTCAATTAGCAAAAAGACCATGCAATAATCCAAAAGTAGAAAAACTGTTCCAATGCTGCTGGTAAGAGGCTAATCCGACGTATTTTGTGACTAGAAATCGAATGGTGCAAACCGCGTTGCTCTCCGACCAAGACGTTTGGCTGTAGCGACAATTGAATGATCATTTATGTCAAAACCACGTGCCAAGCAACGGCTCTTACTCCATGGAAACCAAGGAATTGTGCAATTTTTCAACAACTGGATATGCCTCGCCCAATTACGCATCTTTTGGCACCTTACTGATGTGGGTCAGTGTTCATTTGTACTTTTTACAGCAGACTGTATTAAGTACCTTGTGTTATTTTATATACAAATGGTGTGGTTTTTCTACATGTAGATAAAGACATTGAGTTTGTCTTCGACTTAGAAGTAAGACAATTGCTGGGTGAGTTAAATGGGCTTGGCCCAAAGATTTGACGTCTTGTGGGCTACCAAAGGGCACATAACTTATAATCAAAAGCTGAATATAGTAATGACCAGTCGCGATGGTACATAGTAAATGTAGACGATTTCAATTAGCAAAAAGACCAGGCAATAATCCGAAAGTAGAAAAACTGTTCGAATGCTGTTGGTAAGAGGCTAATCCGACGTATTTTGTGACTAGAAATCGAATGGTGCAAACCGCGTTTCTCTCCGACCAATACTTTTGGCTGTAGCGACAATTGAATGATCATTTATGTCAAAATCACGTGCCAAGCAACGGCTCTTACTCCATGGAAACCAAGGAATTGTGCAATTTTTCAACAGCTGGATATGCCTGGCCCAATTACGCATCTTTTGGGACCTTACTGATGTGGGTCAGTGTTTATTTGTACTTTTTACAGCAGACTGTATTAAGTACCTTGTGTTATTTTATATACAAATGGTGTGGTTTTTCTACATGTAGATAAAGACATTGAGTTTGTCTTCGACTTAGAAGTAAGACAATTGCTGGGTGAGTTAAATGGGCTTGGCCCAAAGATTTGACGTCTTGTGGGCTACCGAAGGGCACATAACTTAAAATGAAAAGTTGAATATGGTAATGACCAGTCTCGATGGTACATAGTAAATGTAGCCCATTTCAATTAGCAAAAAGACCAGGCAAAAGTCTAAAAGTGGAAAAACTGTTCCAATGCTGTTGGTAAGAGGCTAATCCGACGTATTTTGTGACGAGAAATCGAATGGTGCAAACCGCGTTGCTCTCCGACCAATACTTTTGGCTGTAGCGACAATTGAATAATCATTGATGTCATAATTACGTGCCCAGCAACGATCTTTCCTCCATGGAAACCAACGAAATTTGCAATTTTACAACAGCTGGATATGCCTGGCAAAATTACGCATCTTTTGGCACCTTATTGATGTGGGTCAGTGTTCAATTGTACTTTTTACAGCAGACTTTATCAAGTACCTTGTGTTATTTTATATACAAATGGTGTGCTTTTTCTACATGTAGATAAAGACATTGAGTTTGTCTTCGACTTAGAAGTAAGACAATTGCTGGGTGAGTTAAATGGGCTTGGCCTAAAGATTTGACGTCTTCTGGGCTATAATAACTTATAATCAAAAGTTGAATATAGTAATGACCAGTCGCGATGGTGCATAGTAAATGTAGCCCATTTCAAATAGCAAAACGACCAGGCAAAAATCCAAAAGTGGAAAAACTGTTCCAATGCTGTTGGTAAGAGGCTAATCCGACGTATTTTGTGACGAGAAATCGAATGGTGCAAACTGCGTTGCCCTCCGACCAATACTGTTGGCTGTAGCGACAATTAAATGATCATTTATTTTAAAATCACGTGCCAAGCAACGATCCTTCCTCCATGGAAACCAAGGAAATTTGCAATTTTTCAACAGCTGGAGATGCCTGGCCCAATTACGCATCTTTTGGCACCTTATTGATGTGGGTCAGTGTTCAATTGTACTTTTTACAGCAGACTGTATCAAGTACCTTGTGTTATTTTAGATACAAATGGTGTGCTTTTTCTACATGTAGATAAAGACATTGAGTTTGTCTTCGACTTAGAAGTAAGACAATTGCTGGGTGAGTTAAATGGGCTTGGCCCAAAGATTTGACGTCTTCTGGGCTACCGAAGGGCACATAACCTATAATTAAAAGTTGAATATGGTAATGACAAGTCGCGATGGTACATAGTAAATGTAGCCGATTTTCATTATCAAAAACACACCGCAAAATACAAAAGTGAAAAAACTGTTCCAATCCTGTTGGTAAGAGGCTAATCCGACGTATTTTGTGACGAGAAATCAAATGGTGCAAACCGCGTTGCTCTCCGACCAATACTTTTGGCTGTAGCGACAATTGAATGATCATTGATGTCATAATCACGTGCCAAGCAACGGCTCTTACTCCATGGAAACCAAGGAAATTTGCAATTTTTCAACAGCTGGATATGCCTGGCCCAATTACGCATCTTTTGGCACCTTATTGATGTGGGTCAGTGTTCAATTGTACTTTTTACAGCAGACTGTATCAAGTACCTTGTGTTATTTTATATACAAATGGTGTGGTTTTTCTACATGTAGATAAAGACATTGAGTTTCTCTTCGACTTAGAAGTAAGACAATTGCTGGGTGAGTTAAATGGGCTTGGCCTAAAGATTTGACGTCTTCTGGGCTACCGAAGGGCACATAACTTATAATGAAAAGTTAACCATGGTACTGACCAGTCGCGATGGTACATGGTAAATGTAGCCGATTTTTATTAGCAAAAAGACCAGGCAAAAATCCAAAAGTGCAAAAACTGTTCCAATACTGCTGGCAAAAGGCTAATCCGACGTATTTTGTGACGAGAAATCGAATGGTGCAAACTGCGTTGCTCTCCGACCAATACTTTTGGCTGTAGTGACAATTGAATGATCATTGATGTCATAATCACGTGCCAAGCAACGGCTCTTACTCCATGGAAACCAACGAAATTTGCAATTTTTCAACAGCTGGAGGTGCCTAGCCCAATTCCGCATCGTTTGGCACCTTATTGATGTGGGTCAGTGTTCAATCGTAATTTTTACAGCAGAGTGTATTAAGTACCTTGTGTTATTTTATATACAAATGGTGTGGTTTTTCTACATGTAGATAAAGACATTGAGTTTGTCTTCGACTTAGAAGTAAGACAATTGCTGGGTGAGTTAAATGGGCTTGGCCCAAAGATTTGACGTCTTCTGGGCTATAATAACTTATAATCAAAAGTTGAGTATGGTAATGACCAGTCGCGATGGTACATAGTAAATGTAGCCCATTTCAATTAGCAAAACGACCAGGCAAAAATCCAAAAGTGGAAAAACTGTTCCAATGGTGTTGGTAAGAGGCTAATCCGACGTATTTTGTGACGAGAAATCGAATGGTGCAAACCGCGTTGCTCTCCGACCAATACTTTTGGCTGTAGCGACAATTGAATGATCATTGATGTCATAATCAAGTGCCCAGCAACGATCCTTCCGCCATGAAACCAAGGAAATTTGCAATTTTTCAACAGCTGCCGATGCCTGGCCCAATTCCGCATCGTTTGGCACCTTATTGATGTGGGTCAGTGTCCAATTGTACTTTTTACAGCAGACTGTATCAAGTACCTTGTGTTATTTTATATACAAATGGTGTGCTTTTTCTACATGAAGATAAAGACATTGAGTTTGTCTTCGACTTAGAAGTAAGACAATTGCTGGGTGAGTTAAATGGGCGTGGCCCAAAGATTTGACGTCTTCTGGGCTACCGAAGGGCACATAACCTATAATCAAAAGTTGAATATGGTAATGACAAGTCGCGATGGTACATAGTAAATGTAGCCGATTTTTATTAGCAAAAAGACCAGGCAAAAGTCCAAAAGTGGAAAAACTGTTCCAATGCTGCTGGTAAGAAACTAATCCGACGTATTTTGTGACGAGAAATCGAATGGTGCAAACCGCGTTGCTGTCCGACCAATACTTTTGGCTGTAGCGACAATTGAATGATCATTTATGTCATAATCACGTGCCCAGTAACGGACCTTACTCCATGGAAACCAAAGAAATTTGCAATTTTTCAACAGCTGGAGGTGCCTAGCCCAATTCCGCATCGTTTGGCACCTTATTGATGTAGGTCAGTGTTCAATTGTACTTTTTACAGCAGACTGTATCAAGTACCTTGTGTTATTTTATATACAAATGGTGTGGTTTTTCTACATGTAGATAAAGACATTGAGTTTGTCTTCGACTTAGAAGTAAGACAATTGCTGGGTGAGTTAAATGGGCTTGGCCCAAAGATTTGACGTCTTCTGGGCTACCGAAGGGCACATAACTTATAATCAAAAGTTGAATATAGTAATGACCAGTCGCGATGGTACATAGTAAATGTAGACGATTTCAATTAGCAAAAAGACCAGGCAATAATCCAAAAGTAGAAAAACTGTTCCAATGCTGTTGGTAAGAGGCTAATCCGACGTATTTTGTGACTAGAAATCGAATGGTGCAAAGGGCGTTGCTCTCCGACCAAGACTTTTGGCTGTAGCGACAATTGAATGATCATTTATGTCAAAATCACATGCCAAGCAATTGCTCTTACTCCATGGAAACCAAGGAATTGTGCAATTTTTCAACAGCTGGATATGCCTGGCCCAATTACGCATCTTTTGGCACCTTACTGATGTGGGTCAGTGTTCATTTGTACTTTTTACAGCAGACTGTATTAAGTACCTTGTGTTATTTTATGTACAAATGGTGTGCTTTTTCTACATGTAGATAAAGACATTGAGTTTGTCTTCGACTTAGAAGTAAGACAATTGCTGGGTGAGTTAAATGGGCTTGGCCCAAAGATTTGACGTCTTGTGGGCTACCGAAGGGCACATAACTTATAATGAAAAGTTAAATATGGTAATGACCAGTCTCGATGGTACATAGTAAATGTAGCCCATTTCAATTAGCAAAAAGACCAGGCAAAAATCCAAAAGTAGAAAAACTGTTCCAATGCTGTTGGTAAGAGGCTAATCCGACGTATTTTGTGACGAGAAATCGAATGGTGCAAACTGCGTTGCTCTCCGACCAATACTTTTGGCTGTAGCGACAATTGAATGATAATTGATGTCATAATTACGTGCCCAGCAACGATCTTTCCTCCATGGAAACCAAGGAAATTTGCAATTTTTCAACAGCTGGATATGCCTGGCCCAATTACGCATCTTTTGGCACCTTATTGATGTGGGTCAGTGTTCAATTGTACTTTTTACAGCAGACTTTATCAAGTACCTTGTGTTATTTTATATACAAATGGTGTGGTTTTTCTACATGTAGATAAAGACATTGAGTTTGTCTTCGACTTAGAAGTAAGACAATTGCTGGGTGAGTTAAATGGGCTTGGCCCAAAGATTTGACGTCTTCTGGGCTATAATAACTTATAATCAAAAGTTGAATTTGGTAATGACCAGTCGCGATGGTGCATAGTAAATGTAGCCCATTTCAAATAGCAAAACGACCAGGCAAAAATCCAAAAGTGGAAAAACTGTTCCAATGCTGTTGGTAAGAGGCTAATCCGACGTATTTTGTGACGAGAAATCGAATGGTGCAAACCGCGTTGCCCTCCGACCAATACTGTTGGCTGTACCGACAATTGAATGATCATTTATTTTAAAATCACGTGCCCAGCAACGATCCTTCCTCCATGTAAACCAAGGAAATTTGCAATTTTTCAACAGCTGGAGATGCCTGGCCCAATTACGCATCTTTTGGCACCTTATTGATGTGGGTCAGTGTTCAATTGTACTTTTTACAGCAGACTGTATCAAGTACCTTGTGTTATTTTATATACAAATGGTGTGCTTTTTCTACATGTAGATAAAGACATTGAGTTTGTCTTCGACTTAGAAGTAAGACAATTGCTGGGTGAGTTAAATGGGCTTGGCCCAAAGATTTGACGTCTTCTGGGCTACCGAAGGGCACATAACCTATAATCAAGAGTTGAATATGATAATGACAATTCGCTATGGTACATGGTAAATGTAGCCGATTTTCATTATCAAAAACACACCGCAAAATACAAAAGTGAAAAAACTGTTCCAATCCTGTTGGTAAGAGGCTAATCCGACGTATTTTGTGACGAGAAATCAAATGGTGCAAACCGCGTTGCTCTCCGACCAATACTTTTGGCTGTAGCGACAATTGAATGATCATTGATGTCATAATCACGTGCCAAGCAACGGCTCTTACTCCATGGAAACCAACGAAATTTGCAATTTTTCAACAGCTGGATATGCCTGGCCCAATTACGCATCTTTTGGCACCTTTTTGATGTGGGTCAGTGTTCAATTGTACTTTTTACAGCAGACTGTATCAAGTACCTTGTGTTATTTTAGATACAAATGGTGTGGTTTTTCTACATGTAGATAAAGACATTGAGTTTGTCTTCGACTTAGAAGTAAGACAATTGCTGGGTGAGTTAAATGGGCTTGGCCTAAAGATTTGACGTCTTCTGGGCTACCGAAGGGCACATAACTTATAATCAAAAGTTGAATATGGTAATGACCAGTCTCGATGGTACATAGTAAATGTAGCCGTTTTCAATTAGCAAAAAGAACTGGCAAAAATCCAAAAGTGAAAAAACTGTTCCAATGCTGTTGGTAAGAGGCTAATCCGACGTATTTTGTGACGAGAAATCGAATGGTGCAAACTGCGTTGCTCTCCGACCAATACTTTTGGCTGTAGCGACAATTGACTGATCATTGATGTCATAATTACGTGCCCAGCAAAGGCCCTTACTCCATGGAAACCAAGGAAATTTGCAATTTTTCAACAGCTGGAGATGCCTGGCCCAATTACGCATGGTTTGGCACCTTATTGATGTGGGTCAGTGTTCAATTGTACTTTTTACAGCAGACTGTATCAAGTACCTTGTGTTATTTTATATACAAATGGTGTGCTTTTTCTACATGTAGATAAAGACATTGAGTTTGTCTTCGACTTACAAGTAAGACAATTGGTAGGTGAGTTAAATGGGCTTAGCCCAAGGATTTGAAGTCTTCTGAGCTACCGAAGGGCACATAACTTATAATCAAAAGTTGAATATGGTAATGATTAGTCGCGATGGTACATAGTAAATGTAGCCCATTTCAATTAGCAAAAAGACCAGGCAAAAACCCAAAAGTGGAAAAACTATTCCAATGCTGTTGGTAAGAGGCTAATCCGACGTATTTTGTGACGAGAAATCGAATGGTGCAAACTGCGTGGCTCTCCGACCAAGACTTTTGGCTGTAGCGACAATTGAATGATCATTTATGTCATAATCACGTGCCCAGCAACGACTCTTACTCCATGGAAACCAAGGAAATTTGCAATTTTTCAACAGCTGGAGATGCCTGGCCCAATTACGCATGGTTTGGCACCTTATTGATGTGGGTCAGTGTTCAATTGTACTTTTTACAGCAGACTGTATCAAGTACCTTGTGTTATTTTATATACAAATGGTGTGCTTTTTCTACATGTAGATAAAGACATTGAGTTTGTCTTCGACTTATAAGTAAGACAATTGCTGGGTGAGTTAAATGGGCTTAGCCCAAAGATTTGAAGTCTTCTGAGCTACCGAAGGGCACATAACTTATAATCAAAAGTTGAATTTGGTAATGATTAGTCGCGATGGTACATAGTAAATGTAGCCCGATTCAATTAGCAAAACGACCAGGCAAATTCCAAAAGTGGAAAAACTGTTCCAATGCTGTTGGTAAGAGGCTAATCCGACGTATTTTGTGACGAGAAATCGAATGGTGCAAACCGCGTTGCTCTCCGACCAAGACTTTTGGCTGTAGCGACAATTGAATGATCATTGATGTCATAATCACGTGCCCAGCAACGGCTCTTATTCCATGGAAACCAAAGAAATTTGCAATTTTTCAACAACTGGATATGCCTGGCCCAATTCCGCGTCGTTTGGCACCTTATTGATGTTGGGCAGTGTTCAATTGTACTTTTTACAGCAGACTGTATTAAATACCTTGTGTTATTTTATAAACAAATGGTGTGGTTTTTCTACATGTAGAAAAAGACATTGAGTTTGTCTTCGACTTAGAAGTAAGACAATTGCTGGGTGAGTTAAATGGGCTTGGTTCAAAGATTTGACGTCCTCTGGGCTACCGAAGGGCACATAACTTATAATCAAATGTTGAATATGGTAATGACCAGTCGCGATGGTACATAGTAAATGTAGCAGATTTTCATTATCAAAAACACACCGCAAAAATACAAAAGTGAAAAAACTGTTCCAATGCTGTGGATAAGAGGCTAATGCGACGTATTTTGTGATGAGAAATAAAATGGTGCAAACCGCGTTGCTCTCCGACCAATACTTTTGGCTGTAGCGACAATTGAATGATCATTTATGTTATAATCAAGTGCCCAGCAACGATCCTTCCGCCATGGAAACCAAGAAAATTTGCAATTTTTCAACAGCTGGAGATGCCTGGCTCAATTACGCATCTTTTGGCACCTTATTGATGTGGGTCAGTGTTCAACTGTACTTTTTACAGCAGACTGTATCAAGTACCTTGTGTTATTTTATATACAAATGGTGTGGTTTTTCTACATGTAGATAAAGACATTGAGTTTGTCTTCGACTTAGAAGTAAGACAATTGCTGGGTGAGTTAAATGGGCGTGGCCCAAAGATTTGACATCTTCTGGGCTACCGAAGGGCACATAACCTATAATCAAGAGTTGAATATGGTAATGACAAGTCGCGATGGTACATAGTAAATGTAGCCGATTTTCATTAGCAAAAAGTCCAAAAGTGGAAAAACTGTTCCAATGCTGCTGATAAGAAACTAATCCGACGTATTTTGTGACGAGAAATCGAATGGTGCAAACCGCGTTTCTCTCCGACCAATACTTTTGGCTGTAGCGACAATTGAATGATCTTTGATGTCATAATTACGTGCCCAGTAACGGCCCTTACTCCATGGAAACCAAGGAAATTTGCAATTTTTCAACAGCTGGAGGTGCCTAGCGCAATTCCGCATCTTTTGGCACCTTATTGATGTGGGTCAGTGTTCAATTGTACTTTTTACAGCAGACTGTATCAAGTACCTTGTGTTATTTTATATACAAATGGTGTGGTTTTTCTACATGTAGATAAAGACATTGAGTTTGTCTTCGACTTAGAAGTAAGACAATTGCTGGGTGAGTTAAATAGGCTTGGCCCAAAGATTTGACGTCTTCTGGGCTACCGAAGGCCACATAACTTATAATGAAAAGTTGAATATGGTAATGACCAGTCTCGATGGTACATAGTAAATGTAGCCGTTTTCAATTAGCAAAAAGACCAGGTAAAAATCCAAAAGTGGAAAAACTGTTCCAATGCTGTGGGTAAGAGGCAAATCCGACGTATTTTGTGACGAGAAATCGAATGGTGCAAACCGCGTTGCTCTCCGACCAATACTTTTGGCTGTAGCGACAATTGAATGATCATTGATGTCATAATCACGTGCCCAGCAACGACTCTTACTCCATGGAAACCAAGGAAATTTGCAATTTTTCAACAGCTGGAGATGCCTGGCCCAATTACGCATCTTTAGGGACCTTTTTGATGTGGGTCAGTGTTCAATTGTACTTTTTACAGAGGACTGTATCAAGTACCTTGTGTTATTTTACATACAAATGGTGTGCTTTTTCTACATGTAGATAAAGACATTGAGTTTGTCTTCGACTTAGAAGTAAGACAATTGCTGGGTGAGTTAAATGGGCTTGGCCCAAAGATTTGACGTCTTGTGGGCTACCGAAGGGCACATAACTTATAATCAAAAGTTGAATATGGTAATGACCAGTCGCGATGGTACATAGTAAATGTAGACGATTTCAATTAGCAAAAATAGCAGGCAATAATCCAAAAGTAGAAAAACTGTTCCAATGCTGTTGGTAAGAGGCTAATCCGACATATTTTGTGACTAGAAATCGAATGGTGCAAACCGCGTTGCTCTCCGACCAAGACTTTTGGCTGTAGCGACAATTGAATGATCATTTATGTCAAATTTACGTGCCAAGCAACGGCTCTTACTCCATGGAAACCAAGGAATTGTCCAATTTTTCAACAGCTGGATATGCCTGGCTCAATTACGCATCTTTTGGGACCTTATTGATGTGGGTCAGTGTTCAATTGTACTTTTTACAGCAGACTGTATCAAGTACCTTGTGTTATTTTATATACAAATGGTGTGCTTTTTCTACATGTAGATAAAGACATTGAGTTTGTCTTCGACTTAGAAGTAAGACAATTGCTGGGTAAGTTAAATGGGCGTGGCCCAAAGATTTGACATCTTCTGGGCTACCGAAGGGCACATAACTTATAATCAAAAGTTGAATATGGTAATGACAAGTCGCGATGGTACATAGTAAATGTAGCCGATTTTCATTAGCAAAAAGAACAGTCAAAAGTCCAAAAGTGGAAAAACTGTTCCAATGCTGCTGGTAAGAAACTAATCCGACGTATTTTGTGACGATAAATCGAATGGTGCAAAACCGCGTTTCTCTCCGACCAATACTTTTGGCTGTAGCGACAATTGAATGATCATTGATGTCATAATCACGTGCCCAGCAACGGCCGTTACTCCATGGAAACCAAGGAAATTTGCAATTTTTCAACAGCTGGAGGTGCCTGGCCCAATTACGCATCGTTTGGCACCTTTTTGATGAGGTTCAGTGTTCAATTGTACTTTTTTCAGCAGACTGTATTAAGTACCTTGTGTTATTTTATATACAAATGGTGTGGTTTTTCAACATGTAGACAAAGACATTGAGTTTGTCTTCGACTTAGAAGTAAGACAATTGCTGGGTGAGTTAAATGGGCTTGGCCCAAAGATTTGACGTCTTCTGGGCTACCGAAGGGCACATAACTTATAATCAAAAGTTGAATATAGTAATGACCAGTCGCGATGGTACATAGTAAATGTAGACGATTTCAATTACCAAAAAGACCAGGCAATTATCCAAAAGTAGAAAAACTGTTCCAATGCTGTTGGTAAGAGGCTAATCCGACATATTTTGTGACTAGAAATCGAATGGTACAAACCGCGTTGCTCTCCGACCAAGACTTTTGGCTGTAGCGACAATTGAATGATCATTTATGTCATAATCACGTGCCCAGCAACGACTCTTACTCCATGGAAACCAAGGAAATTTGCAATTTTTCAACAGCTGGAGATGCCTGGCCCAATTACGCATCTTTTGGGACCTTTTTGATGTGGGTCAGTGTTCAATTGTACTTTTTACAGCAGACTGTATCAAGTACCTTGTGTTATTTTATATACAAATGGTGTGCTTTTTCTACATGTAGATAAAGACATTGAGTTTGTCTTCGACTTAGAAGTAAGACAATTGCTGGGTGAGTTAAATGGGCTTGGCCCAAAGATTTGACGTCTTCTGGGTTACCGAAGGCCACATAACTTATAATCAAAACTTGAATAATGACCAGTCGCGATGGTACATAGTAAATGTAGACGATTTCAATTAGCAAAAAGACCAGGCAATAATCCAAAAGTAGAAAAACTGTTCCAATGCTGTTGGTAAGAGGCTAATCCGACATATTTTGTGACGAGAAATCGAATGGTGCAAACCGCGTTGCTCTCCGACCAAGACTTTTGGCTGTAGCGACAATTGAATGATCATTTATGTCAAAATCACGTGCCAAGCAACGGCTCTTACTCTATGGAAACCAAGGAATTGTCCAATTTTTCAACAGCTGGATATGCCTAGCCCAGTTACGCATCTTTTGGCACCTTACTGATGTGGGTCAGTGTTCATTTGTACTTTTTACAGCAGACTGTATCAAGTACCTTGTGTTATTTTATATATAAATGGTGTGCTTTTTCTACATGTAGATAAAGACATTGAGTTTGTCTTCGACTTAGAAGTAAGACAATTGCTGGGTGAGTTAAATGGGCTTGGCCCAAAGATTTGACGTCTTGTGGGTTACCGAAGGGCACACAACTTATAATGAAAAGTTGAATATGTAATGACCAGTCTCGATGGTACATAGTAAATGTAGCCCATTTCAATTAGCAAAAAGACCAGGCAAAAATCCAAAAGTGGAAAAACTGTTCCAATGCTGTTGGTAAGAGGTTAATCCGACGTATTTTGTGACGAGAAATCGAATGGTGCAAACTGCGTTGCTCTCCGACCAATACTTTTGGCTGTAGCGACAATTGAATGATCACTGATGTCATAATTACGTGCCCAGCAACGAACTTTCCTCCATGGAAACCAAGGAAATTTGCAATTTTTCAACAGATGGAGATGCCTGGCCCAATTACGCATCTTTTGGCACCTTATTGATGTGGGTCAGTGTTCAATTGTACTTTTTACAGCAGACTTTATCAATTACCTTGTGTTATTTTATATACAAATGGTGTGCTTTTTCTACATGTAGATAAAGACATTGAGTTTGTCTTCGACTTAGAAGTAAGACAATTGCTGGGTGAGTTAAATATGCTTGGCCCAAAGATTTGACGTCTTCTGCGCTACCGAAGGCCACATAACTTATAATGAAAAGTTGAATATGGTAATGACCAGTCTCGATGGTACATAGTAAATGTAGCCGTTTTCAATTAGCAAACAGACCAGGTAAAAATCCAAAAGTGGAAAAACTGTTACAATGCTGTTGGTAATAGGCTAATCCGACGTGTTTTGTGACGAGAAATCGAATGGTGCAAACCGCGTTGCTCTCCGACCAATACTTTTGGCTGTAGCGACAATTGAATGATCATTGATGTCATAATCACGTGCCCAGCAACGACTCTTACTCCATGGAAACCAAGGAAATTTGCAATTTTTCAACAGCTGGAGATGCCTGGCCCAATTACGCATCTTTTGGGACCTTATTGATGTGGGTCAGTGTTCAATTGTACTTTTTACAGAAGACTGTATCAAGTACCTTGTGTTATTTTATATACAAATGGTGTGGTTTTTCTACATGTAGATAAAGACATTGAGTTTGTCTTCGACTTAGAAGTAAGACAATTGCTGGGTGAGTTAAATGGGCTTGGCCCAAAGATTTGACGTCTTGTGGGCTACCGAAGGGCACATAACTTATAATCAAAAGTTGAATATAGTAATGACCACTCGCGATGGTACATAGTAAATGTAGACGATTTCAATTAGCAAAAAGACCAGGCAATAATCCAAAAGTAGAAAAACTGTTCCAATGCTGTTGGTAAGAGGCTAATCCGACGTATTTTGTGACGAGAAATCGAATGGTGCAAACCGCGTTGCTCTCCGACCAAGACTTTTGGCTGTAGCGACAATTGAATGATCATTGATGTCAAAATCACGTGCCAAGCAACGGCTCTTACTCCATGGAAACCAAGGAATTGTGCAATTTTTCAACAGCTGGATATGCCTCGCCCAATTACGCATCTTTTGGCACCTTACTGATGTGGGTCAGTGTTCAGTTGTACTTTTACAGCAGACTGTATCAAGTACCTTGTGTTATTTTATATACAAATGGTGTGGTTTTTCTACATGTAGATAAAGACATTGAGTTTGTCTTCGACTTAGAGTAAGACAATTGCTGGGTGAGTTAAATGGGCTTGGCCCAAAGATTTGACGTCTTGTGGGCTACCGAAGGGCACATACTTATAATCAAAAGTTGAATATGGTAATGACCAGTCTCGATGGTACATAGTAAAATGTAGTCGATTTCAATTAGCAAAAAGACCAGGCAAAAGTCTAAAAGTGAAAAACTGTTCCAATAGTGTTGGTAAGAGGCTAATCCGACGTATTTTGTGACGAGAAATCGAATGGTGCAACAACCGCGTTCTCTCCGACCAATACTTTTGGCTTGTGGCGACAAATGAATGATCATTGATGTCATAATCACGTGCCCAGCAACGGCCGTTACTCCATGGAAACCAAGGAAATTTGTAATTTTCAACAGCTGGAGGTGTCTAGCCCAATTCGCATCGTTTGGTACCTTATTGATGTGGGTCAGTGTTCAATTGTACTTTTTACAGCAGACTGTATCAAGTGCCTTGTGTTATTTTATATACAAATGGTGTGCTTTTCTACACGTAGATAAAGGCATTGAGTTTGTCTTCGACTTAGAAGTAAGACAATTGCTGGGTGAGTTAAATGGGCTTGGCCCAAAGATTTGACGTCTTCTGGGCTACCGAAGGCACATAACTTATAATCAAAAGTTGAATATGGTAATGACCAGTCGCGATGGTACATAGTAATGTAGCCATTTCAATTAGCAAAAACACCAGGCAAAAATCCAAACGTAGAAAAACTGTTCCAGTGCTGTTGGTAAGAGGCTAATCCGACGTATTTTGTGACGAGAAATCGAATGGTGCAAACCGCGTTTCTCTCCGGACCAACACTTTTGGCTGTAGCGACAATTGAATGATCATTGATGTCATAATTACGTGCCCAGCAAAGGCCCTTACTCATGGAAACCAAGGAAATTTGCAATTTTTCAACAGCTGGATATGCCTGGCCCAATTCGGCATCGTTTGGGACCTTATTGATGTGGGTCAGTGTTCAATTGTACTTTTTACAGAGACTGTATCAAGTACCTTGTGTTATTTTATATACAAATGGTGTGCTTTTTCTACATGTAGATAAAGACATTGAGTTTGTCTTCGACTTAGAAGTAAGACAATAGCTGGGTGAGTTAATGGGCTTGGCCCAAAGATTTGACGTCTTCTGGGCTACCGAAGGGCACATAACTTATAATCAAAAGTTGAATATAATAATGACCAGTCGCGATGGTACATAGTAAATGTAGCCGATTTTCATTAGCAAAAAGACCAGGCAAAAGTCCGACAGTAGAAAAACTGTTCCAGTGCTTGCTGATAAGAATCTAATCGACGTATTTTGTGACGAGAAATCGAATGGTGCAAACCGCGTTTCTTTCCGACAATACTTTTGGCTGTAGCGACAATTGAATGATCATTGATGTCATAATCACGTGCCCAGTAACGGCCCTTACTCCATGGAAACCAAGGAAATTTGCAATTTTTCAACAGCTGGTGGTGCCTAGCCCATTCCGCATCGTTTGGCACCTTATTGATGTGGGTCAGTGTTCAATTGTACTTTTTACAGCAGACTGTATCAGTACCTTGTGTTATTTTATATACAAATGGTGTGCTTTTTCTACATGTAGATAAAGACATTGAGTTTGTCATCGAACTTAGAAGTAAGACAATTCCTGGTGTAAGTTAAATGGGCTGAGCCCAAAGATTTGACGTCTTCTGGGCCTACCGAAGGCCACATAACTTATAATCAAAAGTTGAAGTAATGACCAGTCGCGATGGTACATAGTAAATGTAGACGATTTCAATTAGCAAAAAGACCAGGCAAAAATCCAAAAGTAGAAAAACTGTTCCAATGCTGTAGGTAAGAGGCTGATAGGACGTATTTTGTGACGAGAAATCAAATGGTGCAAAACCGCGTTGCTCTCCGACCAATACTTTTGGCTGTAGCCGACAATTGAATGATCATTGATGTCAAAATCACGTGCCAAGCAACGGCTCTTACTCTATGGAAACCAAGAATTGTGCAATTTTCAACAGCTGGAAATGCCTCGCCCAATACGCATCTTTTGGCACCTTACTGATGTGGGTCAGTGTTCAGTTGTACTTTTACAGCAGACTGTATCAAGTACCTTGTGTTATTTTATATACAAATGGTGTGTTTTTCTACATGTAGATAAAGACATTGAGTTTGTCTTCGACTTAAAAGTAAGACAATTGCTGGTGAGTTAAATGGGCTGAGCCCAAAGATTTGACGTCTTCTGGGCTACCGAAGGCCACATAACTTATAATCAAAAGTTGAATATGCGTAATGACCAGTCGCGATGGTACATAGTAAATGTAGCCATTTCAATTAGAAAAAACGACCAGGCAAAAATCCAAAAGTGCAAAAATTGTTCCAATGCTGTTGTTTAGAGGCTATTCCGACGTATTTTGTGGCGAGAAATCGAATGGTGCAAACCGCGTTTCTCTCCGACCAATACTTTTGGCTGAAGCGACAATTGAATGATCATTGATGTCATAATCACGTGCCCAGCAACGGCCGTTAACTTCCATGGAAACCAAGGAAATTTGTAATTTTTCAACAGCTGGAGGTGCCCTAGCCCAATCCACATGTTTTCGCACCTTATTGATGTGGGTCAGTGTTCAATTGTACTTTTTACAGCAGACTGTATCAAGTACCTTGTGTTATTTTATATACAAATGGTGTGCTTTTTCTACATGTAGATAAAGACATTGAGATTGTCTTCGACTTAGAAGTAAGACAATTGCTGAGTGAGTTAAATGGGCTTGGCCCAATGATTTGACGTTTTCTGGGCTACCGAAGGCCACATAACTTATAATCAAAAGTTGAATATGATAATGACCAATCGCGATGGTACATAGTAAATGTAGCCCATTTCAATTAGCAAAAAGACCAGGCAAAAAATCCAAAAGTGCAAAAACTGTTCCAATGCTGTTGGTAAGAGGCCTAATCCGACGTATTTTGTGACGAGAAATCGAATGGTGCAAACCGCGTTTCTGTCCGACCAATAATTTTGGCTGAAGCGACAATTGAATGATCATTGATGTCATAAATCACGTGCCTAGCAACGGCCCTTATTCCATGGAAACCGAAGCAATTTGCAATTTTTCAACAGCTGGAGGTGCCTAGCCCAATTCCGCATCGTTTGGCACCTTATTGATGTGGGTCAGTGTTCAACTGTACTTTTTACAGCAGACTGTATCAAGTACCTTGTGTTATTCTATATACAAATGGTGTGCTTTTTCTACATGTAGATAAAGACATTGAGTTTGTCTTCGACTTAGAAGTACGACAATTGCTGGGTGAGTTAAATGGGCTTGGCCCAAAGATTTGACGTCTTGTGGGCTACCGAAGGCCACATAACTTATAATCAAAAGTTGAATATTGGTAATGACCAGTCAGCGATTGGTACATAGTAAATGTAGCCCATTTCAAATAGCAAAACGACCAGGCAAAAATCCAAAAGTAGAAAAACTGTTCCAATGGTGTTGGTAAGAGCTAATCCGACGTATTTTGTGACGAGAATTCGAATGGTGACAAACCGCGTTGCTCTCCGACCAATACTTTTGGCTGAAGCGACAATTGAATGATCATTGATGTCATAATCACGTGCCCAGCAACGGCTCTTACTCCATGGAAAACCAAGGAAATTTACAATTTTTCAACAGCTGGAGGTGCCTAGCCCAATTCCGCATCGTTTGGCACCTTATTGATGTGGGTCCAGTGTTCATTTGTACTTTTTACAGCAGACTGTATCAAGTACCTTGTGTTATTTTATATACAAATGGTGTGGTTTTTCTACATGAAGATAAAGACATTGAGTTTGTCTTCGACTTAGAAGTAAGACAATTGCTGGGTGAGTTAAATGGGCTTGGCCCAAAGATTTGACGTCTTCTGGGCTATAATAACTTATAATCAAAAGTTGAATTGGTAATGACCAGTCGCGATGGTACATAGTAAATGTAGCCGATTTCAATTAGGAAAACGACCAGGCAAAAATCCAAAAGTGGAGAAACTGTTCCATTGCTGTTGGTAGAGGCTAATCCGACGTATTTTGTGACGAGAAATCGAATAGTGCAAACGCGTTGCTCCTCGACCAATACTTTTGCTGTAGCGACAATTGAATGATCATTGATGTCATAATCACGTGCCCAGTAACGGCCCTTACTCCATGGAAACCAAGGAAATTTGCAATTTTTCAACAGCTGGAGGTGCGTAGCCCAATTCCGCATCGTTTGGCACCTTATTGATGTGGGTCAGTGTTCAAATTGCACTTTTTACAGCAGACTGTATGAAGTACCTTGTTTTATTTTATATACAAATGTGTGGTTTTTCTACATGTAAGATAAAGACATTGAGTTTGTCTTCGACTTAGAAGTAAGACAATTGCTGGGTGAGTTAAATGGGCGTGGCCCAAAGATTTGACGTCTTCTGGGGCTATCGAAGGCCACATAACTTATAATCAAAAGTTGAATATGTTAATGACCAGTCGCGATGGTACATAGTAAATGTAGCCCATTTCAAATAGCAAAACGACCAGGCAAAAATCCAAAAGTGGAAAACTGTTCCAGTAGTGATGCTAAGAGGCTTACCCGACGTATTTTGTGACGAGAAATCGAATGGTGCAAACCGCGTTGCTCTCCGACCAATACTTTTGGCTGTAGCGACAATTGAATGATCATTGATGTCATAATCACGTGCCCAGCAACGGCTCTTACTGCATGGAAACATAGGAAATTTGCAATTTTTCAACAGCTGGATATGCCTGGCCCAATTCCGCATCGTTTGGCACCTTATTTGATGTGGGTCAGTGTTCAATTGTACTTTTATACAGAAGACTGTATCAAGTACCTTGTGATATTTTATATACAAATGGTGTGCTTTTTCTACATGTAGATAAAGACATTGAGTTTGTCTTCGACTTAGAAGTAAGACAATTGCTGGGTGAGTTAAATGGGCTTGGCCCAAAGATTTGACGTCTTCTGGGCTACCGAAGGGCACATAACTTATAATCAAAAGTTGAATATAATAATGACCAGTCGCGATGGGTACATAGTAAATGTAGCCGATTTTCATTAGCAAAAAGACCAGGCAAAAAATCCAAAGGTGAAAAACCCGTTCCAATGCTGCTGGTAAGAGGCAAATCCGACGTTTTTTGTGATGAGAAATCGAATGGTGCAAACCGCGTTGCTCTCCGACCAATACTTTTGGCGGAAGCGACAATTGAATGATCATTGATGTCATAATCACGTGCCCAGCAAATGCCCTTACTCCATGGAAACCAAGGAAATTTGCAATTTTTCAACAGCTGGAGGTGCCTAGCCCAATTCGCATCTTTTGGCAACCTTATTGATGTGGGTCAGTGTTCATTTGTACTTTTTACAGCAGACTGTATCAAGTACCTTGTGTTATTTTATATACAAATGGTGTGGTTTTTTCTACATGTAGATAAAGACATTGAGTTTGTCTTCGACTTAGAAGTAAGACAATTGCTGGGTGAGTTAAATGGCTTGGCCCAAAGATTTGACGTCTTGTGGGCTACCAAAGGGCACATAACTTATAATCAAAAGTTGAATATAATAATGACCAGTCTCGATGGTACATAGTAAATGTAGCCGATTTTCATTAGCAAAAAGACCAGGCAAAATCCAAAAGTACAAAAAACTGTTTCCAATGCTGCTGTAAGAGGCAATCCGACGTATTTTTGTGACGAGAAATCGAATGGTGCAAACCGCGTTGCTCTCCCGACCAACACTTTTGGCTGTAGCGACAATTGAATGATCATTGATGTCATAATTACATGCCCAGCAAAGGCCCTTACTCCATGGAAACCAACGAAATTTGCAATTTTTCAACAGCTGGAGGTGCGTAGCCCAATTCCGCATCGTTTGGCACCTTATTGATGTGGGTCAGTGTTCAATTGTACTTTTTACAGCAGACTGTATCAAGTACCTTGTGTTATTTTATATACAAATGGTGTGGTTTTTCTACATGTAGATAAAGACATTGAGTTTGTCTTCGACTTAGAAGTAAGACAATTGCTGGGTGAGTTAAATGGGCTTGGCCCAAAGATTTGACGTCTTCTGGGCTACCGAAGGGCACATAACTAATAATGAAAAGTTGAATATAGTAATGACCAGTCGCGATGGTACATAGTAAATGTAGACGATTTCAATTAGCAAAAAGACCAGGCAAAAATCCAAAGTAGAAAAACTGTTCCAATGCTGTAGGTAAGAGGCTGATAGGACGTATTTTGTGACGAGAAATCAAATGGTGCAAACCGCGTTGCCTCTCCGACCAATACTTTTGGCTGTAGCGACAATTGAATGATCATTGATGTCAAAATCACGTGCCCAGCAACGGCTCATACTCCATGGAAAACCAAGGAAATGTGCAATTTTTCAACAGCTGGATATGCCTGGCCCAATTATGCATCTTTTGGCACCTTTTAGATGTGGGTCAGTGTTCAATTGTACTTTTTACAGCAGACTGTATCAAGTACCTTGTGTTATTTTTATATACAAAATGGTGTGGTTTTTCTACATGAAGATAAAGACATTGAGTTTGTCTTCGACTTAGAAGTAAAACAATTGCTGGGTGAGTTAAATGGGCTCGGCCCAAAGATTTGACGTCTTCTGGGCTACCGAAGGGCACATAACTTATAATCAAAGTTGAATATGGTAATGACCAGTCGCGATGGTACATAGTAAATGTAGCCGATTTTCATTAGCAAAAAGACCAGGCAAAAATCAAGAAGTGCAAAAACTGTTCCCAATGCTGCTGGTAAGAGGCTAATCCCGACGAATTTTGTGACGAGAAATCGAATAGTGCAAACCGCGTTGCTCTCCGACCAATAATTTTGGCTGAAGGGAAAATTGAATGATCATTGATGTCAAAATCACGTGCCCAGCAACGGCTATTATTCCATGGAAACCAAAGAAATTTGCAATTTTTCAACAGCTGGATATGCCTGGCCCAATTCCGCAGCGTTTGGCACCTTATTGATGTGGGTCAGTGTTCAATTGTACTTTTTACAGCAGACTGTATCTAAGTACCTTGTGTTATTTTATATACAAATGGTGTGGTTTTTCTACATGTAGATAAAGACATTGAGTTTGTCTTCGACTTAGAAGTAAGACAATTGCTGGGTGAGTTAAATGGGCTTGGCCCAAAGATTTGACGTCTCTGGGCTATAATAACTTATAATCAAAAGTTGAATTTGGTAATGACCAGTCGCGATGGTACATAGTAAATGTAGCCGATTTCAATTAGCAAAACGACCAGGCAAAAATCCAAAAGTGGAGAAACTGTTCCATTGCTGTTGGTAAGAGGCTAATCCGACGTATTTTGTGACGAGAAATCGAATAGTGCAAAACCGCGTTGCTCCTCGACCAATACTTTTGGCTGTAGCGACAATTGAATGATCATTGATGTCATAATCAGCTGCCCAGTAACGGCCCTTACTCCATGGAAACCAAGGAAATTTGCAATTTTTCAACAGCTGGAGGTGCGTAGCCCAATTCCGCATCGTTTGGCACCTTATTGATGTGGGTCAGTGTTCAATTGCACTTTTTACAGCAGACTGTATGAAGTACCTTGTTTTATTTTATATACAAATGGTGTGGTTTTTCTACATGTAGATAAAGACATTGAGTTTGTCTTCGACTTAGAAGTAAGACAATTGCTGGGTGAGTTAAATGGCGTGGCCCAAAGATTTGACGTCTTCTGGGCTATCGAAGGCCACATAACTTATAATCAAAAGTTGAATATGTTAATGACCAGTCGCGATGGTACATAGTAAATGTAGCCCATTTCAAATAGCAAAACGACCAGGCAAAAATCCAAAAGTGGAAAAACTGTTCCAGTAGTGTTGCTAAGAAGCTAAACCGACGTATTTTGTGACGAGAAATCGAATGGTGCAAACCGCGTTGCTCTCCGACCAATACTTTTGGCTGTAGCGACAATTGAATGATCATTGATGTCATAATCACGTGCCCAGCAACGGCTCTTACTGCATGGAAACATAGGAAATTTGCAATTTTTCAACAGCTGGATATGCCTGGCCCAATTCCGCATCGTTTGGCACCTTATTGATGTGGGTCAGTGTTCAATTGTACTTTTTACAGAAGACTGTATCAAGTACCTTGTGTTATTTTATATACAAATGGTGTGCTTTTTCTACATGTAGATAAAGACATTGAGTTTGTCTTCGACTTAGAAGTAAGACAATTGCTGGGTGAGTTAAATGGGCTTGGCCCAAAGATTTGACGTCTTCTGGGCTACCGAAGGGCACATAACTTATAATCAAAAGTTGAATATAATAATGACCAGTCGCGATGGTACATAGTAAATGTAGCCGATTTTCATTAGCAAAAAGACCAGGCAAAAATCCAAAGGTGGAAAAACCGTTCCAATGCTGCTGGTAAGAGGCAAAATCCGACGTTTTTTGTGATGAGAAATCGAATGGTGCAAACCGCGTTGCTCTCCGACCAATACTTTTGGCTGAAGCGACAATTGAATGATCATTGATGTCATAATCACGTGCCCAGCAAATGCCCTTACTCCATGGAAACCAAGGAAATTTGCAATTTTTCAACAGCTGGAGGTGCCTAGCCCAATTCCGCATCTTTTGGCACCTTATTGATGTGGGTCAGTGTTGATTTGTACTTTTTACAGCAGACTGTATCAAGTACCTTGTGTTATTTTATATACAAATGGTGTGGTTTTTCTACATGTAGATAAAGACATTGAGTTTGTCTTCGACTTAGAAGTAAGACAATTGCTGGATGAGTTAAATGGGCTTGGCCCAAAGATTTGACGTCATCTGGGCTACCAAAGGGCACATAACTTATAATCAAAAGTTGAATATAATAATGACCAGTCTCGATGGTACATAGTAAATGTAGCCGATTTTCATTAGCAAAAAGACCAGGCAAAAATCCAAAAGTACAAAAACTGTTCCAATGCTGCTGGTAAGAGGCTAATCCGACGTATTTTGTGACGAGAAATCGAATGGTGCAAACCGCGTTGCTCTCCGACCAACACTTTTGGCTGTAGCGACAATTGAATGATCATTGATGTCATAATTACATGCCCAGCAAAGCCCTTACTCCATGGAAACAACGAAATTTGCAATTTTTCAACAGCTGGAGGTGCGTAGCCCAATTCCGCATCGTTTGGCACCTTATTGATGTGGGTCAGTGTTCAATTGTACTTTTTACAGCAGACTGTATCAAGTACCTTGTGTTATTTTATATACAAATGGTGTGGTTTTTCTACATGTAGATAAAGACATTGAGTTTGTCTTCGACTTAGAAGTAAGACAATTGCTGGGTGAGTTAAATGGGCTTGGCCCAAAGATTTGACGTCTTCTGGGCTACCGAAGGGCACATAACTAATAATGAAAAGTTGAATATAGTAATGACCAGTCGGGATGGTACATAGTAAATGTAGACGATTTCAATTAGCAAAAAGACTAGGCAAAAATCCAAAAGTAGAAAAACTGTTCCAATGCTGTTGGTAAGAGGCTGATACGACGTATTTTGTGACGAGAAATCAAATGGTGCAAACCGCGTTGCTCTCCGACCAATACTTTTGGCTGTAGCGACAATTGAATGATCATTGATGTCAAAATCTCGTGCCCAGCAACGGCTCATACTCCATGGAAACCAAGGAAATGTGCAATTTTTCAACAGCTGGATATGCCTGGCCCAATTATGCATCTTTTGGCACCTTTTAGATGTGGGTCAGTGTTCAATTGTACTTTTTACAGCAGACTGTATCAAGTACCTTGTGTTATTTTATATACAAATGGTGTGGTTTTTCTACATGAAGATAAAGACATTGAGTTTGTCTTCGACTTAGAAGTAAAACAGTTGCTGGGTGAGTTAAATGGGCTTGGCCCAAAGATTTGACGTCTTCTGGGCTACCGAAGGGCACATAACTTATAATCAAAAGTTGAATATGGTAATGACCAGTCGCGATGGTACATAGTAAATGTAGCCGATTTTCATTAGCAAAAAGACCAGGCAAAAATCAAGAAGTGCAAAACCTGTTCCAATGCTGCTGGTAAGAGGCTAATCCGACGAATTTTGTGACGAGAAATCGAATGGTGCAAACCGCGTTGCTCTCCGACCAATAATTTTGGCTGAAGGGAAAATTGAATGATCATTGATGTCAAAATCACGTGCCCAGCAACGGCTCTTATCCCATGGAAACCAAAGAAATTTGCAATTTTTCAACAGCTGGATATGCCTGGCCCAATTCCGCAGCGTTTGGCACCTTATTGATGTGGGTCAGTGTTCAATTGTACTTTTTACAGCAGACTGTATCAAGTACCTTGTGTTATTTTATATACAAATGGTGTGGTTTTTCTACATGTAGATAAAGACATTGAGTTTGTCTTCGACTTAGAAGTAAGACAATTGCTGGGTGAGTTAAATGGGCTTGGCCCAAAGATTTGACGTCTTCTGGGCTATAATAACTTATAATCAAAAGTTGAATTTGGTAATGACCAGTCGCGATGGTACATAGTAAATGTAGCCCATTTCAATTAGCAAAACGACCAGGCAAAAATCCAAAAGTGGAGAAACTGTTCCATTGCTGTTGGTAAGAGGCTAATCCGACGTATTTTGTGACGAGAAATCGAATAGTGCAAACCGCGTTGCTCCTCGACCAATACTTTTGGCTGTAGCGGCAATTGAATGATCATTGATGTCATAATCACGTGCCCAGTAACGGCCCTTACTCCATGGAAACCAAGGAAATTTGCAATTTTTCAACAGCTGGAGGTGCGTAGCCCAATTCCGCATCGTTTGGCACCTTATTGATGTGGGTCAGTGTTCAATTGCACTTTTTACAGCAGACTGTATGAAGTACCTTGTTTTATTTTATATACAAATGGTGTGGTTTTTCTACATGTAGATAAAGACATTGAGTTTGTCTTCGACTTAGAAGTAAGACAATTGCTGGGTGAGTTAAATGGGCGTGGCCCAAAGATTTGACGTCTTCTGGGCTATCGAAGGCCACATAACTTATAATTAAAAGTTGAATATGTTAATGACCAGTCGCGATGGTACATAGTAAATGTAGCCAATTTCAAATAGCAAAACGACCAGGCAAAAATCCAAAAGTGGAAAAACTGTTCCAGTAGTGTTGCTAAGAGGCTAAACCGACGTATTTTGTGACGAGAAATCGAATGGTGCAAACCGCGTTGCTCTCCGACCAATACTTTTGGCTGTAGCGACAATTGAATGATCATTGATGTCATAATCACGTGCCCAGCAACGGCTCTTACTGCATGGAAACATAGGAAATTTGCAATTTTTCAACAGCTGGATATGCCTGGCCCAATTCCGCATCGTTTGGCACCTTATTGATGTGGGTCAGTGTTCAATTGTACTTTTTACAGAAAACTGTATCAAGTACCTTGTGTTATTTTATATACAAATGGTGTGCTTTTTCTACATGTAGATAAAGACATTGAGTTTGTCTTCGACTTAGAAGTAAGACAATTGCTGGGTGAGTTAAATGGGCTTGGCCCAAAGATTTGACGTCTTCTGGGCTACCGAAGGGCACATAACTTATAATCAAAAGTTGAATATAATAATGACCAGTCGCGATGGTACATAGTAAATGTAGCCGATTTTCATTAGCAAAAAGACCAGGCAAAAGTCCGACAGTAGAAAAACTGTTCCAGTGCTGCTGATAAGAATCTAATCCGACGTATTTTGTGACGAGAAATCGAATGGTGCAAACCGCGTTTCTTTCCGACCAATACTTTTGGCTGTAGCGAAAATTGAATGATCATTGATGTCATAATCACGTGCCCAGTAACGGCCCTTACTCCATGGAAACCAAGGAAATTTGCAATTTTTCAACAGCTGGAGGTGCCTAGCCCAATTCCGCATCGTTTGGCACCTTATTGATGTGGGTCAGTGTTCAATTGTACTTTTTACAGCAGACTGTATCAAGTACCTTGTGTTATTTTATATACAAATGGTGTGCTTTTTCTACATGTAGATAAAGACATTGAGTTTGTCATCGACTTAGATATAAGACAATTCCTGGGTAAGTTAAATGGGCTGAGCCCAAAGATTTGACGTCTTCTGGGCTACCGAAGGGCACATAACTTATAATCAAAAGTTGAATATGGTAATGACCAGTCGCGATGGTACATAGTAAATGTAGCCCATTTCAATTAGCAAAACGACCAGGCAAAAATCCAAAAGTGCAAAAATTGTTCCAATGCTGTTGGTTAGAGGCTATTCCGACGTATTTTGTGACGCGAAATCGAATGGTGCAAACCGCGTTTCTCTCCGACCAATACTTTTGGCTGAAGCGACAATTGAATGATCATTGATGTCATAATCACGTGCCCAGCAACGGCCGTTACTCCATGGAAACCAAGGAAATTTGTAATTTTTCAACAGCTGGAGGTGCCTAGCCCAATCCCACATGGTTTCGCACCTTATTGATGTGGGTCAGTGTTCAATTGTACTTTTTACAGCAGACTGTATCAAGTACCTTGTGTTATTTTATATACAAATGGTGTGCTTTTTCTACATGTAGATAAAGACATTGAGATTGTCTTCGACTTAGAAGTAAGACAATTGCTGAGTGAGTTAAATGGGCTTGGCCCAATGATTTGACGTTTTCTGGGCTATCGAAGGCCACATAACTTATAATCAAAAGTTGAATATGTTAATGACCAGTCGCGATGGTACATAGTAAATGTAGCCCATTTCAAATAGCAAAACGACCAGGCAAAAATCCAAAAGTGGAAAAACTGTTCCAGTAGTGTTGCTAAGAGGCTAAACCGACGTATTTTGTGACGAGAAATCGAATGGTGCAAACCGCGTTGCTCTCCGACCAATACTTTTGGCTGTAGCGACAATTGAATGATCATTGATGTCATAATCACGTGCCCAGCAACGGCTCTTACTGCATGGAAACATAGGAAATTTGCAATTTTTCAACAGCTGGATATGCCTGGCCCAATTCCGCATCGTTTGGCACCTTATTGATGTGGGTCAGTGTTCAATTGTACTTTTTACAGAAGACTGTATCAAGTACCTTGTGTTATTTTATATACAAATGGTGTGCTTTTTCTACATGTAGATAAAGACATTGAGTTTGTCTTCGACTTAGAAGTAAGACAATTGCTGGGTGAGTTAAATGGGCTTGGCCCAAAGATTTGACGTCTTCTGGGCTACCGAAGGGCACATAACTTATAATCAAAAGTTGAATATAATAATGACCAGTCGCGATGGTACATAGTAAATGTAGCCGATTTTCATTAGCAAAAAGACCAGGCAAAAATCCAAAGGTGGAAAAACCGTTCCAATGCTGCTGGTAAGAGGCAAATCCGACGTTTTTTGTGATGAGAAATCGAATGGTGCAAACCGCGTTGCTCTCCTACCAATACTTTTGGCTGAAGCGACAATTGAATGATCATTGATGTCATAATCACGTGCCCAGCAAATGCCCTTACTCCATGGAAACCAAGGAAATTTGCAATTTTTCAACAGCTGGAGGTGCCTAGCCCAATTCCGCATCTTTTGGCACCTTATTGATGTGGGTCAGTGTTCAATTGTACTTTTTACAGCAGACTGTATCAAGTACCTTGTGTTATTTTATATACAAATGGTGTGGTTTTTCTACATGTAGATAAAGACATTGAGTTTGTCTTCGACTTAGAAGTAAGACAATTGCTGGATGAGTTAAATGGGCTTGGCCCAAAGATTTGACGTCATCTGGGCTACCAAAGGGCACATAACTTATAATCAAAAGTTGAATATAATAATGACCAGTCTCGATGGTACATTGTAAATGTAGCCGATTTTCATTAGCAAAAAGACCAGGCAAAAATCCAAAAGTACAAAAACTGTTCCAATGCTGCTGGTAAGAGGCTAATCCGACGTATTTTGTGACGAGAAATCGAATGGTGCAAACCGCGTTGCTCTCCGACCAACACTTTTGGCTGTAGCAACAATTGAATGATCATTGATGTCATAATTACATGCCCAGCAAAGGCCCTTACTCCATGGAAACCAACGAAATTTGCAATTTTTCAACAGCTGGAGGTGCGTAGCCCAATTCCGCATCGTTTGGCACCTTATTGATGTGGGTCAGTGTTCAATTGTACTTTTTACAGCAGACTGTATCAAGTACCTTGTGTTATTTTATATACAAATGGTGTGGTTTTTCTACATGTAGATAAAGACATTGAGTTTGTCTTCGACTTAGAAGTAAGACAATTGCTGGGTGAGTTAAATGGGCTTGGCCCAAAGATTTGACGTCTTCTGGGCTACCGAAGGGCACATAACTAATAATGAAAAGTTGAATATAGTAATGACCAGTCGCAATGGTACATAGTAAATGTAGACGATTTCAATTAGCAAAAAGACCAGGCAAAAATCCAAAAGTAGAAAAACTGTTCCAATGCTGTTGGTAAGAGGCTGATACGACGTATTTTGTGACGAGAAATCAAATGGTGCAAACCGCGTTGCTCTCCGACCAATACTTTTGGCTGTAGCGACAATTGAATGATCATTGATGTCAAAATCACGTGCCCAGCAACGGCTCATACTCCATGGAAACCAAGGAAATGTGCAATTTTTCAACAGCTGGATATGCCTGTCCCAATTATGCATCTTTTGGCACCTTTTAGATGTGGGTCACTGTTCAATTGTACTTTTTACAGCAGACTGTATCAAGTACCTTGTGTTATTTTATATACAAATGGTGTGGTTTTTCTACATGAAGATAAAGACATTGAGTTTGTCTTCGACTTAGAAGTAAAACAATTGCTGGGTGAGTTAAATGGGCTTGGCCCAAAGATTTGACGTCTTCTGGGCTACCGAAGGGCACATAACTTATAATCAAAAGTTGAATATGGTAATGACCAGTCGCGATGGTACATAGTAAATGTAGCCGATTTTCATTAGCAAAACGACCAGGCAAAAATCAAGAAGTGCAAAAACTGTTCCAATGCTGCTGGTAAGAGGCTAATCCGACGAATTTTGTGACGAGAAATCGAATAGTGCAAACCGCGTTGCTCTCCGACCAATAATTTTGGCTGAAGGGAAAATTAAATGATCATTGATGTCAAAATCACGTGCCCAGCAACGGCTCTTATTCCATGGAAACCAAAGAAATTTGCAATTTTTCAACAGCTGGATATGCCTGGCCCAATTCCGCAGCGTTTTGCACCTTATTGATGTGGGTCAGTGTTCAATTGTACTTTTTACAGCAGACTGTATCAAGTACCTTGTGTTATTTTATATACAAATGGTGTGGTTTTTCTACATGTAGATAAAGACATTGAGTTTGTCTTCGACTTAGAAGTAAGACAATTGCTGGGTGAGTTAAATGGGCTTGGCCCAAAGATTTGACGTCTTCTGGGCTATAATAACTTATAATCAAAAGTTGAATTTGGTAATGACCAGTCGCGATGGTACATAGTAAATGTAGCCGATTTCAATTAGCAAAACGACCAGGCAAAAATCCAAAAGTGGAGAAACTGTTCCATTGCTGTTGGTAAGAGGCTAATCCGACGTATTTTGTGACGAGAAATCGAATAGTGCAAACCGCGTTGCTCCTCGACCAATACTTTTGGCTGTAGCGACAATTGAATGATCATTGATGTCATAATCACGTGCTCAGTAACGGCCCTTACTCCATGGAAACCAAGGAAATTTGCAATTTTTCAACAGCTGGAGGTGCGTAGCCCAATTCCGCATCGTTTGGCACCTTATTGATGTGGGTCAGTGTTCAATTGCACTTTTTACAGCAGACTGTATGAAGTACCTTGTTTTATTTTATATACAAATGGTGTGGTTTTTCTACATGTAGATAAAGACATTGAGTTTGTCTTCGACTTAGAAGTAAGACAATTGCTGGGTGAGTTAAATGGGCGTGGCCCAAAGATTTGACGTCTTCTGGGCTATCGAAGGCCACATAACTTATAATCAAAAGTTGAATATGTTAATGACCAGTCGCGATGGTACATAGTAAATGTAGCCCATTTCAAATAGCAAAACGACCAGGCAAAAATCCAAAAGTGGAAAAACTGTTCCAGTAGTGTTGCTAAGAGGCTAAACCGACGTATTTTGTGACGAGAAATCGAATGGTGCAAACCGCGTTGCTCTCCGACCAATACTTTTGGCTGTAGCGACAATTGAATTATCATTGATGTCATAATCACGTGCCCAGCAACGGCTCTTACTGCATGGAAACATAGGAAATTTGCAATTTTTCAACAGCTGGATATGCCTGGCCCAATTCCGCATCGTTTGGCACCTTATTGATGTGGGTCAGTGTTCAATTGTACTTTTTACAGAAGACTGTATCAAGTACCTTGTGTTATTTTATATACAAATGGTGTGCTTTTTCTACATGTAGATAAAGACATTGAGTTTGTCTTCGACTTAGAAGTAAGACAATTGCTGGGTGAGTTAAATGGGCTTGGCCCAAAGATTTGACGTCTTCTGGGCTACCGAAGGGCACATAACTTATAATCAAAAGTTGAATATAATAATGACCAGTCGCGATGGTACATAGTAAATGTAGCCGATTTTCATTAGCAAAAAGACCAGGCAAAAGTCCGACAGTAGAAAAACTGTTCCAGTGCTGCTGATAAGAATCTAATCCGACGTATTTTGTGACGAGAAATCGAATGGTGCAAACCGCGTTTCTTTCCGACCAATACTTTTGGCTGTAGCGAAAATTGAATGATCATTGATGTCATAATCACGTGCCCAGTAACGGCCCTTACTCCATGGAAACCAAGGAAATTTGCAATTTTTCAACAGCTGGTGGTGCCTAGCCCAATTCCGCATCGTTTGGCACCTTATTGATGTGGGTCAGTGTTCAATTGTACTTTTTACAGCAGACTGTATCAAGTACCTTGTGTTATTTTATATACAAATGGTGTGCTTTTTCTACATGTAGATAAAGACATTCAGTTTGTCATCGACTTAGATATAAGACAATTCCTGGGTAAGTTAAATGGGCTGAGCCCAAAGATTTGACGTCTTCTGGGCTACCGAAGGCCACATAACTTATAATCAAAAGTTGAATATGGTAATGACCAGTCGCGATGGTACATAGTAAATGTAGCCCATTTCAATTAGCAAAACGACCAGGCAAAAATCCAAAAGTGCAAAAATTGTTCCAATGCTGTTGGTTAGAGGCTATTCCGACGTATTTTGTGACGAGAAATCGAATGGTGCAAACCGCGTTTCTCTCCGACCAATACTTTTGGCTGAAGCGACAATTGAATGATCATTGATGTCATAATCACGTGCCCAGCAACGGCCGTTACTCCTTGGAAACCAAGGAAATTTGTAATTTTTCAACAGCTGGAGGTGCCTAGCCCAATCCCACATGGTTTCGCACCTTATTGATGTGGGTCAGTGTTCAATTGTACTTTTTACAGCAGACTGTATCAAGTACCTTGTGTTATTTTATATACAAATGGTGTGCTTTTTCTACATGTAGATAAAGACATTGAGATTGTCTTCGACTTAGAAGTAAGACAATTGCTGAGTGAGTTAAATGGGCTTGGCCCAATGATTTGACGTTTTCTGGGCTACCGAAGGCCACATAACTTATAATCAAAAGTTGAATATGATAATGACCAGTCGCGATGGTACATAGTAAATGTAGCCCATTTCAATTAGCAAAAAGACCAGGCAAAAATCCAAAAGTGCAAAAACTGTTCCAATGCTGTTGGTAAGAGGCTAATCCGACGTATTTTGTGACGAGAAATCGAATGGTGCAAACCGCGTTTCTCTCCGACCAATAATTTTGGCTGAAGCGACAATTGAATGATCATTGATGTCATAATCACGTGCCTAGCAACGGCCCTTATTCTATGGAAACCGAAGCAATTTGCAATTTTTCAACAGCTGGATATGCCTGGCCCAATTCCGCATCGTTTGGCACCTTATTGATGTGGGTCAGTGTTCAATTGTACTTTTTACAGCAGACTGTATCAAGTACCTTGTGTTATTTTATATACAAATGGTGTGGTTTTTCTACATGTAGATAAAGACATTGAGTTTGTCTTCGACTTAGAAGTAAGACAATTGCTGGGTGAGTTAAATGGGCTTGGCCCAAAGATTTGACGTCTTCTGGGCTACCGAAGGGCACATAACTTATAATCAAAAGTTGAATATAATAATGACCAGTCGCGATGGTACATAGTAAATGTAGCCGATTTTCATAAGCAAAAAGACCAGGCAAAAGTCCAAAAGTAGAAAAGCTGTTCCAATGCTGCTGGTAAGAGGCTAATCCGACGTATTTTGTGACGAGAAATCGAATGGTGCAAACCGCGTTTCTCTCCGACCAATACTTTTGGCTGTAGCGACAATTGAATGATCATTGATGTCATAATCACGTGCCCAGTAACGGACCTTACTCCATGGAAACCAAGGAAATTTGCAATTTTTCAACAGCTGGAGGTGCCTAGCCCAATTCCGCATCGTTTGGCACCTTATTGATGTGGGTCAGTGTTCAACTGTACTTTTTACAGCAGACTGTATCAAGTACCTTGTGTTATTCTATATACAAATGGTGTGGTTTTTCTACATGTAGATAAAGACATTGAGTTTGTCTTCGACTTAGAAGTAAGACAATTGCTGGGTGAGTTAAATGGGCTTGGCCCAAAGATTTGACGTCTTGTGGGCTACCGAAGGCCACATAACTTATAATCAAAAGTTGAATATGGTAATGACCAGTCGCGATGGTACATAGTAAATGTAGCCCATTTCAAATAGCAAAACGACCAGGCAAAAATCCAAAAGTGGAAAAACTGTTCCTATGGTGTTGGTAAGAGGCTAATCCGACGTATTTTGTGACGAGAAATCGAATGGTGCAAACCGCGTTGCTCTCCGACCAATACTTTTGGCTGAAGCGACAATTGAATGATCATTGATGTCATAATCACGTGCCCAGCAACGGCTCTTACTCCATGGAAACCAAGGAAATTTACAATTTTTCAACAGCTGGAGGTGCCTAGCCCAATTCCGCATCGTTTGGCACCTTATTGATGTGGGTCAGTGTTCATTTGTACTTTTTACAGCAGACTGTATCAAGTACCTTGTGTTATTTTATATACAAATGGTGTGCTTTTTCTACATGAAGATAAAGACATTGAGTTTGTCTTCGACTTAGAAGTAAGACAATTGCTGGGTGAGTTAAATGGGCTTGGCCCAAAGATTTGACGTCTTGTGGGCTACCGAAGGGCACATAACTTATAATCAAAAGTTGAATATGGTAATGACCAATCGCGATGGTACATAGTAAATGTAGCCGATTTTCATTAGCAAAAAGACCAGGCAAAAATCCAAAAGTGGAAAAACTGTTCCAATGCTGCTGCTAAGAGGCTAATCCGACGAATTTTGTGACGAGAAATTGAATGGTGCAAACCGCGTTGCTCTGCGACCAATACTTTTGGCTAAAGCGACAATTGAATGATCATTAATGTCATAATCACGTGCCTAGCAACGGCCCTTATTCTATGGAAACCAAAGCAATTTGCAATTTTTCAACAGCTGGATATGCCTGGCCCAATTCCGCATCGTTTGGCACCTTATTGATGTGGGTCAGTGTTTAATTGTACTTTTTACAGCAGACTGTATCAAGTACCTTGTGTTATTTTATATACAAATGGTGTGGTTTTTCTACATGTAGATAAAGACATTGAGTTTGTCTTCGACTTAGAACAAAGACAATTGCTGGGTGAGTTAAATGGGCTTGGCCCAAAGATTTGACGTCTTCTGGGCTACCGAAGGGCACATAACTTATAATCAAAAGTTGAATATAATAATGACCAGTCTCAATGGTACATAGTAAATGTAGCCGATTTTCATTAGCAAAAAGACCAGGCAAAAATCCAAAAGTGCAAAAACTGTTCCAATTCTGCTGGTAAGAGGCTAATCCGACGAATTTTGTGACGAGAAATCGAATGGTGCAAACCGCGTTGCTCTCCGACCAATAATTTTGGCTGAAGCGACAATTGAATGATCTTTTATGTCAAAATCACGTGCCCAGCCACGGCTCTTATTCCATGGAAACCAAAGAAATTTGCAATTTTTCAACAGCTGGATATGCCTGGCCCAATTCCGCATCTTTTGGCACCTTATTGATGTGGGTCAGTGTTCAATTGTACTTTTTACAGCAGACTGTATCAAGCACCTTGTGTTATTTTATATACAAATGGTGTGGTTTTTCTACATGTAGATAAAGACATTGAGTTTGTCTTCGACTTAGAAGTAAGACAATTGCTGGATGAGTTAAATGGGCTTGGCCCAAAGATTTGACGTCTTCTGGGCTACCGAAGGGCACATAACTTATAATCAAAAGTTGAATATAATAATGACCAGTCGCGATGGTACATGGTAAATGTAGCCGATTTTCATTAGCAAAAAGACCAGGCAAAAATCCAAAGGTGGAAAAACCGTTCCATTGCTGCTGGTAAGAGGCAAATCCGACGTTTTTTGTGATGAGAAATCGAATGGTGCAAACCGCGTTGCTCTCCGACCAATACTTTTGGCTGAAGCGACAATTGAATGATCATTGATGTCATAATCACGTGCCCAGCAAATGCCCTTACTCCATGGAAACCAAGGAAATTTGCAATTTTTCAACAGCTGGAGGTGCGTAGCCCAATTCCGCATCTTTTGGCACCTTATTGATGTGGGTCAGTGTTCATTTGTACTTTTTACAGCAGACTGTATCAAGTACCTTGTGTTATTTTATATACAAATGGTGTGGTTTTTCTACATGTAGATAAAGACATTGAGTTTGTCTTCGACTTAGAAGTAAGACAATTGCTGGGTGAGTTAAATGGGCTTGGCCCAAAGATTTGACGTCTTCTGGGCTACCGAAGGGCACATAACTAATAATGAAAAGTTAAATATAGTAATGACCAGTCGCGATGGTACATAGTAAATGTAGACGATTTCAATTAGCAAAAAGACCAGGCAAAAATCCAAAAGTAGAAAAACTGTTCCAATGCTGTTGGTAAGAGGCTGATACGACGTATTTTGTGACGAGAAATCAAATGGTGCAAACCGCGTTGCTCTCCGACCAATACTTTTGGCTGTGGCGACAATTGAATGATCATTGATGTCAAAATCACGTGCCCAGCAACGGCTCATACTCCATGGAAACCAAGGAAATGTGCAATTTTTCAACAGCTGGATATGCCTGGCCCAATTATGCATCTTTTGGCACCTTTTAGATGTGGGTCAGTGTTCAATTGTACTTTTTACAGCAGACTGTATCAAGTACCTTGTGTTATTTTATATACAAATGGTGTGGTTTTTCTACATGAAGATAAAGACATTGAGTTTGTCTTCGACTTAGAAGTAAAACAATTGCTGGGTGAGTTAAATGGGCTTGGCCCAAAGATTTGACGTCTTCTGGGCTACCGAAGGGCACATAACTTATAATGAAAAGTTGAATATGGTAATGACCAGTCGCGATGGTACATAGTAAATGTAGCCGATTTTCATTAGCAAAAAGACCAGGCAAAAATCAAGAAGTGCAAAAACTGTTCCAATGCTGCTGGTAAGAGGCTAATCCGACGAATTTTGTGACGAGAAATCGAATGGTGCAAACCGCGTTGCTCTCCGACCAATAATTTTGGCTGAAGGGAAAATTGAATGATCATTGATGTCAAAATCACGTGCCCAGCAACGGCTCTTATTCCATGGAAACCAAAGAAATTTGCAATTTTTCAACAGCTGGATATGCCTGGCCCAATTCCGCAGCGTTTGGCACCTTATTGATGTGGGTCAGTGTTCAATTGTACTTTTTACAGCAGACTGTATCAAGTACCTTGTGTTATTTTATATACAAATGGTGTGGTTTTTCTACATGCAGATAAAGACATTGAGTTTGTCTTCGACTTAGAAGTAAGACAATTGCTGGGTGAGTTAAATGGGCTTGGCCCAAAGATTTGACGTCTTCTGGGCTATAATAACTTATAATCAAAAGTTGAATTTGGTAATGACCAGTCGCGATGGTACATAGTAAATGTAGCCGATTTCAATTAGCAAAACGACCAGGCAAAAATCCAAAAGTGGAGAAACTGTTCCATTGCTGTTGGTAAGAGGCTAATCCGACGTATTTTGTGACGAGAAATCGAATAGTGCAAACCGCGTTGCTCCTCGACCAATACTTTTGGCTGTAGCGACAATTGAATGATCATTGATGTCATAATCACGTGCCCAGTAACGGCCCTTACTCCATGGAAACCAAGGAAATTTGCAATTTTTCAACAGCTGGAGGTGCGTAGCCCAATTGCGCATCGTTTGGCACCTTATTGATGTGGGTCAGTGTTCAATTGCACTTTTTACAGCAGACTGTATGAAGTACCTTGTTTTATTTTATATACAAATGGTGTGGTTTTTCTACATGTAGATAAAGACATTGAGTTTGTCTTCGACTTAGAAGTAAGACAATTGCTGGGTGAGTTAAATGGGCTTGGCCCAAAGATTTGACGTCTTCTGGGCTATCGAAGGCCACATAACTTATAATCAAAAGTTGAATATGTTAATGACCAGTCGCGATGGTACATAGTAAATGTAGCCCATTTCAAATAGCAAAACGACCAGGCAAAAATCCAAAAGTGGAAAAACTGTACCAGTAGTGTTGCTAAGAGGCTAAACCTAAGTATTTTGTGACGAGAAATCGAATGGTGCAAACCGCGTTGCTCTCCGACCAATACTTTTGGCTGTAGCGACAATTGAATGATCATTGATGTCATAATCACGTGCCCAGCAACGGCTCTTACTGCATGGAAACATAAGAAATTTGCAATTTTTCAACAGCTGGATATGCCTGGCCCAATTCCGCATCGTTTGGCACCTTATTGATGTGGGTCAGTGTTCAATTGTACTTTTTACAGCAGACTGTATCAAGTACCTTGTGTTATTTTATATACAAATGGTGTGCTTTTTCTACATTTAGATAAAGACATCTAGTTTGTCTTCGACTTAGAAGTAAGACAATTGCTGAATGAGTTAAATGGGCTTGGCCCAAAGATTTGACGTCTTCTGGGCTACCGAAGGGCTCATAACTTATAATGAAAAGTTAAATATGGTAATGACCAGTCTCGATGGTACATAGTAAATGTAGCCGATTTCAATTAGCAAAAAGACCAGGCAAAAATCCAAAAGTAGAAAAACTCTTCCAATGCTGTTGGTAAGAGGCTAATCCGACATATTTTGTGACGAGAAATCGAATGGTGCAAACCGTGTTTCTCTCCGACCAATCCTTTTGGCTGTAGTGACAAATGAATGATCATTTATGTCATAATCACGTGCCCAGCAACGGCCGTTACTCCATGGAAACCAAGGAAATTTGTAATTTTTCAACAGCTGGTGTTGCCTAGCCCAATTCGGCATCGTTTGGGACCTTATTGATGTGGGTCAGTGTTCAATTGTACTTTTTACAGCAGACTGTATGAAGTACCTTTTTTTATTTTATATACAAATGGTGTGGTTTTTCAACATGTACATCAAGACATTGAGTTTGTCTTCGACTTAGAAGTAAGACAATTGCTGGGTGAGTAAAATGGGCTTGGCCCAAAGATTTGACGTCTTCTGGACTACCGAAGGGCACATAACTTATAATTAAAATCTGAATATAGTAATGACCAGTTGCGATGGTACATAGTAAATGTAGCCGATTTCAATTAGCAAAAAGACCAGGCAAAAATCCAAAAGTGGATAAACTGTTCCAATCCTGTTGGTAAGAGGCTAAACCGACGTATTTTGTGACGAGAAATCGAATGGTGCAAACCGCGTTGCTCTCCGACCAATACTTTTGGCTGTAGCGACAATTGTATAATCATTGATGTCATAATCACGTGCCCAGCAACGGCTCTTACTCCATGGAAACCAAGGAAATTTGCAATTTTTCAACAGCCCGATATGCCTGGCCCAATTACGCATCTATTGGCACCTTATTGATGTGGGTCAGTGTTCAATTATACTTTTTACAGCAGACTGTATCAAGTACCGTGTGTTATTTTATATACAAATGGTGTGGTTTTTCTACATGTAGATAAAGACATTGAGTTTGTCTTCGACTTAGAAGTAAGACAATTGCTGGGTAGTAAAATGGGCTTAGCCCAAAGATTTGACGTCTTCTGGGCTACCGAAGGGCACATAACTTATAATTAAAATCTGAATATAGTAATGACCAGGTGCGATGGTACATAGTATATGTAGCCGATTTCAATTAGCAAAAAGACCAGGCAAAAATCCAAAAGTGGATAAACTGTTCCATTGCTGTTGGTAAGAGGCTAATCCGACGTATTTTTTGACGAGAAATCGAATGGTGCAAACCGCGTTGCTCTCCGACCAATACTTTTGGGCTGTAGCGACAATTGAATGATCATTGATATCATAATCACGTGACCAGCAACGACTCTTACTCCATGGAAACCAAGGAAATTTGCAATTTTTCAACAGCTGGATATGCCTGGCCCAATTACGCATCTATTGGCACCTTATTGATGTGGGTCAGTGTTCAGTTATACTTTTTACAGCAGACTGTATCAAGTACCGTGTGTTATTTTATATACAAATGGTGTGCTTTTTCTACATGTAGATAAAGACATTGAGTTTGTCTTCGACTTAGAAGTAAGACAATTGCTGGGTAGTAAAATGGGCTTGGCCCAAAGATTTGACGTCTTCTGGGCTACCGAAGGGCACATAACTTATAATTAAAATCTGAATATTTTATGACCAGTTGCGATGGTACATAGTAAATGTAGCCGATTTCAATTAGCAAAAAGACCAGGCAAAAATCCAAAAGTGGATAAACTGTTCCATTGCTTTTGGTAAGAGGCTAAACCGACGTATTTTGTGACGAGAAATCGAATGGTGCAAACTGCGTTGCTCTCCGACCAATACTTTTGGCTGTAGCGACAATTGAATGATCATTGATGTCATAATCACGTGCCCAGCAACGGCCCTTACTCCATGGAAACCAAGGAAATTTGCAATTTTTCAACAGCTGGATATGCCTGGACCAATTACGCATCTTTTGGCATCTTATTGATGTGGGTCAGTGTTCAATTGTACTTTTTACAGCAGACTGTATGAAGTACCTTGATTTTTTTTATATACAAATGGTGTGGTTTTTCAACATGTAGATAAAGACATTGAGTTTGTCTTCGACTTAGAAGTAAGACAAATGCTGGGTGAGTAAAATGGGCTTGGCCCAAAGATTTGACGTCTTCTGGGCTACCGAAGGGCACATAACTTATAATCAAAAGTTGAATATAGTATTGACCAGTCGCGATGGTACATAGTAAATGTAGACGATTTCCATTAGCAAACAGACCAGGCAAAAATCCAAAAGTAGAAAAACTGTTCCAATGCTGCTGGTAAGAGACAAATCCGACGTATTTTGTGACGAGAAATCGAATGGTGCAAACCGCGTTGCTCTCCGACCAATACTTTTGGCTGAAGCGACAATTGAATGATCATTTATGTTATAATCACGTGCCCAGCAACGGCTCTTACTCCATGGAAACCAAGGAAATTTGCAATTTTTCAACAGCTGGATATGCCTGGCCAAATTACGCATCGTTTGGCACCTTATTGATGTGGGTCAGTGTTCAATTGTACTTTTTACAGCAGACTGTATGAAGTACCTTGTTTTATTTTATATACAAATGGTGTGGTTTTTCAACATGTAGATAAAGACATTGAGTTTGTCTTCGACTTAGAAGTAAGACAATTGCTGGGTAGTAAAATGGGTTTGGCCCAAAGATTTGACGTCTTCTGGGCTACTGAAGGGCACATAACTTATAATCAAAAGTTCAATATAGTAAGGACCAGTCGCGATGGTACATAGTAAATGTAGCCCAATTTAATTAGCGAAAAGACACAGCAAAAATCCAAAAGTAGATAAACTGTTCCATTGCTGTTGGTAAGAGGCTAAACCGAGGTATTTTGTGACGAGAAATCGAATGGTGCAAACCGCGTTGCTCTCCGACCAATACTTATGGCTGTGGCGACAATTGTATGATTATTGATGTCATAATCACGTGCCCAGCAACGGCTCTTACTCCATGGAAACCAAGGAAATTTGCAATTTTTCAACAGCTGGATATGCCTGGCCCAATTACGCATCTCTTGGCACCTTATTAATGTGGTTCAGTGTTCAATTATACTTTTTACAGCAGACTGTATCAAGTACCTTGTGTTATTTTAAATACAAATGGTGTTGTTTTTCTACATGTAGATAAAGACATTGAGTTTGTCTTCGACTTAGAAGTAAGACAATTCCTGGGTAGTAAAATGGGCTTGGCCCAAAGATTTAACGTCTGCTGGGCTACCAAAGGGCACATAACTTATAATTAAAATCTGAATATAGTAATGACCAGTTGCGATGGTACATAGTAAATGTAGCCGATTTCAATTAGCAAAAAGACCAGGCAAAAATCCAAAAGTGGATAAATTGTTCCATTGCTGTTGGTAAGAGGCTCATCCGACGTATTTTTTGACGAGAAATCGAATGGTGCAAACCGCGTTGCTCTCCGACCAATACTTTTGGGCTGTAGCGACAATTGAATGATCATTGATATCATAATCACGTGCCCAGCAACGGCTCTTACTCCATGGAAACCAAGGAAATTTGCAATTTTTCAACAGCTGGATATGCCTGGCCCAATTACGCATCTATTGGCACCTTATTGATGTGGGTCAGTGTTCAATTATACTTTTTACAGCAGACTGTATCAAGTACCTTAATTTTTTTTATATACAAATGGTGTGCTTTTTCTACATGTAGATAAAGACATTGAGTTTGTCTTCGACTTAGAAGTAAGACAATTGCTGGGGGTGTAAAATGGGCTTGGCCCAAAGATTTGACGTCTTCTGGGCTACTGAAGGGCACATAACTTATAATCAAAAGATGAATATAGTAATGACCAGTCGCGATGGTACATAGTAAATGTAGACGATTTCAATAAGCAAAAAGACCAGGCAAAAATCCAAAAGTGGATAAACTGCTCCAATGCTGCTGGTAAGAGGCTAATCCGACGTATTTTGTGACGAGAAATCGAATGGTGCAAACTGCATGGCTCTCCGACCAATACTTTTGGCTGTAGCGACAATTGAATGATCATTTATGTTATAATCACGTGCCCAGCAACGGCTCTTACTCCATGGAAACCAAGGAAATTTGCAATTTTTCAACAGCTGGATATGCCTGGACCAATTACGCATCTTTTGGCACCTTATTGATGTGGGTCAGTGTTCAATTGTACTTTTTACAGCAGACTGTATGAAGTACCTTGTTTTATTTTATATACAAATGGTGTGGTTTTTCAACATGTAAATAAAGACATTGAGTTTGTCTTCGACTTAGAAGTAAGACAATTGCTGGGTAGTAAAATGGGCTTGGCCCAAAGATTTGACGTCTTCTGGGCTACCGAAGGGCACATAACTTATAATCAAAAGTTCAATATAGTAAGGACCAGTCGCGATGGTACATAGTAAATGTAGCCCATTTTAATTAGCAAAAAGACACAGCAAAAATCCAAAAGTAGATAAACTGTTCCATTGCTGTTGGTAAGAGGCTAAACCGACGTATTTTTTGACGAGAAATCGAATGGTGCAAACCGCGTTGCTCTCCGACCAATACTTTTGGGCTGTAGCGACAATTGAATGATCATTGATATCATAATCACGTGCCCAGCAACGGCTCTTACTCCATGGAAACCAAGGAAATTTGCAATTTTTCAATAGCTGGATATGCCTGACCCAATTACGCATCTATTGGCACCTTATTGATGTGGGTCAGTGTTCAATTATACTTTTTACAGCAGACTGTATCAAGTACCGTGTGTTATTTTATATACAAATGGTGTGGTTTTTCTACATGTAGATAAAGACATTGAGTTTGTCTTCGACTTAGAAGTAAGACAATTGCTGGGTAGTAAAATCGGCTTGGCCCAATGATTTGACGTCTTCTGGGCTACCAAAGGGCACATAACTTATAATTAAAATCTGAATATAGTAATGACCAGTTGCGATGGTACATAGTATATGTAGCCGATTTCAATTAGCAAAAAGAACAGGCAAAATCCAAAAGTGGATAAACTGTTCCATTGCTGTTGGTAAGAGGCTAAACCGACGTATTTTTTGACGAGAAATCGAATTGTGCAAACCGCGTTGCTCTCCGACCAATACTTTCGGCTGTAGCGACAATTGAATGATCATTGATGTCATAATCACATGCCCATCAACGACTCTTACTCCATGGAAACCAAGGAAATTTGCAATTTTTCAACAGCTGGATATGCCTGGCCCAATTCCGCATCTTTTGGCACCTTATTGATGTGGGTCAGTGTTCAATTGTACTTTTTACAGCAGACTGTATCAAGTACCTTAATTTTTTTTTATATACAAATGGTGTGCTTTTTCTACATGTAGATAAAGACATTGAGTTTGTCTTCGACTTAGAAGTAAGACAATTGCTGGGTGAGTAAAATGGGCTTGGCCCAAAGATTTGACGTCTTCTGGGCTACCGAAGGGCACATAACTTATAATCAAAAGTTCAATATAGTAAGGACCAGTCGCGATGGTACATAGTAAATGTAGCCCATTTTAATTAGCAAAAGGACACAGCAAAAATCCAAAAGTAGATAAACTGTTCCATTGCTGTTGGTAAGAGGCTAAACCGAAGTATTTTGTGACGAGAAATCGAATGGTGCAATCCGCGTTGCTCTCCGACCAATACTTTTGGCTGTGGCGACAATTGTATGATCATTGATGTCATAATCACGTGCCCAGGAACGGCTCTTACTCCATGGAAACCAAGGAAATTTGCAATTTTTCAACAGCTGGATATGCCTGGCCCAATTACGCATCTTTTGGCACCTTATTTATGTGGGTCAGTGTTCAATTGTACTTTTTACAGCAGACTGTATCAAGTAAATTGTGTTATTTTATATACAAATGGTGTGCTTTTTCTACATGTAGATAAAGACATTGAGTTTGTCTTCGACTTAGAAGTAAGACAATTGCTGGGTAGTAAAATGGGCTTGGCCCAAAGATTTAACGTCTGCTTGGCTACCAAATGGCACATAACTTATAATTAAAATCTGAATATAGTAATGACCAGTTGCGATGGTACATAGTAAATGTAGCCCATTTCAATTAGCAAAAAGACCAGGCAAAAATCCAAAAGTGGATAAACTGTTCCATTGCTGTTGGTAAGAGGCTAAACCGACGTATTTTTTGACGAGAAATCGAATGGTGCAAACCGCGTTGCTCTCCGACCAATACTTTTGGGCTGTAGCGACAATTGAATGATCAATGATGTCATGATCACGTGCCCAGCAACGGCTCTTACTCCATGGAAACCAAGGAAATTTGCAATTTTTCAACAGCTAGATATGCCTAGCCCAATTACGCATCTTTTGGCACCTTATTGATGTGGGTCAGTGTTCAAATGTACTTTTTACAGCAGACTGTATCAAGTACCTTGATTTTTTTTATATACAAATGGTGTGGTTTTTCAACATGTAGATAAAGACATTGAATTTGTCTTCGACTTAGAAGTAAGACAATTGCTGGGTGAGTAAAATGGGCTTGGCCCAAAGATTTGACGTCTTCTGGGCTACTGAAGGGCACATAACTTATAATTAAAATCTGAATATATTATTGACCAGTTGCGATGGTACATAGTAAATGTAGCCGATTTCCATTAGCAGAAAAACCAGGCAAAAATCCAAAAGTGGAAAGGCTGTTCCATTGCTGTTGGTAAGAGGCTAATCCGACGTATTTTGTGACGAGAAATCGAATGGTGCAAACCGCGTTGCTCTCCGACCAATACTTTTGGCTGTAGCGACAATTGTATAATCATTGATGTCAAAATCACGTGCCCAGCAACGGCTCTTACTCCATGGAAACCAAGGAAATTTGCAATTTTACAACAGCTGGATATGCCTGGCCCAATTACGCATATTTTGGAAACTTATTGATGGGGGTCAGTGTTCAATTGTACTTTTTACAACAGACTGTATCAAGTACCTTGTGTTATTTTATATACATATGGTGTGGTTTTTCTACGTGTAGATAAAGACATTGAGATTGTCTTCGACTTAGAAGTAAGACAATTGCTGGGTGAGTTAAATGGGCTTGGCCCAAAGATTTGACGTCTTCTGGGCTACTGAAGGGCACATAACTTATAATTAAAATCTGAATATAGTAATGACCAGTTGCGATGGTACATAGTAAATGTAGCCGATTTCAATTAGCAAAAAGACCAGGCAAAAATCCAAAAGTGGATAAACTGTTCCATTGCTGTTGGTAAGAGGCTAAACCGACGTATTTTTTGACGAGAAATCGAATGGTGCAAACCGCGTTGCTCTCCGACCAATACTTTTGGCTGTAGCGACAATTGAATGACCATTGATGTCATAATCACGTGCCCAGCAACGACTCTTACTCCATGGAAACCAAGGAAATTTGCAATTTTTCAACAGCTGGATATGCCTGGCCCAATTACGCATCTCTTGGCACCTTATTGATGTGGGTCAGTGTTCAATTATACTTTTTACAGCAGACTGTATCAAGTACCGTGTGTTACTTTATATACAAATGGTGTGGTTTTTCTACATGTATATAAAGACATTGAGTTTGTCTTCGACTTAGAAGTAAGACAATTGCTTGGTAGTAAAATGGGCTTGGCCCAAAGATTTAACGTCTGCTTGGCTACCGAAGGGCACATAACTTATAATTAAAATCTGAATATAGTAATGACCAGTTGCGATGGTACATAGTAAATGTAGCCGATTTCAATTAGCAAAAAGACCAGGCAAAAATCCAAAAGTGGATAAACTGTTCCATTGCTGTTGGTAAGAGGCTAAACCGACGTATTTTTTGACGAGAAATCGAATGGTGCAAACCGCGTTGCTCTCCGACCAATACTTTTGGCTGTAGCGACAATTGAATGACCATTGATGTCATAATCACGTGCCCAGCAACGACTCTTACTCCATGGAAACCAAGGAAATTTGCAATTTTTCAACAGCTGGATATGCCTGGCACAATTACGCATTTCTTGGCACCTTATTGATGTGGGTCAGTGTTCAATTATACTTTTTACAGCAGACTGTATCAAGTACCGTGTGTTACTTTATATACAAATGGTGTGGTTTTTCTACATGTAGATAAAGACATTGAGTTTGTCTTCGACTTAGAAGTAAGACAATTGCTGGGTAGTAAAATGGGCTTGGCCCAAAGATTTGACGTCTTCTGGGCTACCAAAGGGCACATAATTTATAATTAAAATCTGAATATAGTAATGACCAGTTGCGATGGTACATAGTAAATGTAGCCGATTTCAATTAGCAAAAAGACCAGGCAAAAATCCAAAAGTGGATAAACTGTTCCATTGCTGTTGGTAAGAGGCTAATCCGACGTATTTTTTGACGAAAAATCGAATGGTGCAAACCGCGTTGCTCTCCGACCAATACTTTTGGCTGCAGCGACAATTGAATGATCATTTATGTTATGATCACGTGCCCAGCAACGGCTCTTACTCAATGGAAACCAAGGAAATTTGCAATTTTTCAACAGCTGGATATGCCTGGCCCAATTACGCATATTTTGGAAACTTATTGATGGGCGTCAGTGTTCAATTGTATATTTTACAACAGACTGTATCAAGTACCTTGTGTTATTTTATATACATATGGTGTGGTTTTTCTACATGTAGATAAAGACATTGAGTTTGTCTTCGACTTAGAAATAAGACTATTGCTGGGTGAGTTAAATGGGCTTGGCCCAAAGATTTGACGTCTTCTGGGCTACTGAAGGGCACATAACTTATAATCAAAATCTGAATAAAGTAATGACCAGTTGCGATGGTACATAGTAAATGTAGCCGATTTCAATTAGCAAAAAGACCAGGCAAAAATCCAAAAGTGGATAAACTGTTCCATTGCTGTTGGTAAGAGGCTAAACGGACGTATTTTGTGACGAGAAATCGAATGGTGCAAACCGCGTTGCTCTCCGACCAATACTTTTGGCTGTGGCGACAATTGTATGATCATTGATGTCATAATCACGTGCCCAGCAACGGCTCTTACTCCATGGAAACCAAGGAAATTTGCAATTTTTCAACAGCTGGATATGCCTGGCCCAATTACGCATCTCTTGGCATCTTATTGATGTGGGTCAGTGTTCAATTATACTTTTTACAGCATACTGTATGAAGTACCGTGTGTTATTTTGTATACAAATGGTGTGGTTTTTCTACATGTAGATAAAGACATTGAGTTTGTCTTCGACTTAGAAGTAAGACAATTGCTGGGTAGTAAAATGGGCTTGGCCCAAAGATTTGACGTCTTCTGGGCTACCAAAGGGCACATAATTTATAATTAAAATCTGAATATAGTAATGACCAGTTGCGATGGTACATAGTAAATGTAGCCGATTTCAATTAGCAAAAAGACCAGGCAAAAATGCAAAAGTGGATAAACTGTTCCATTGCTGTTGGTAAGAGGCTAAACCGACGTATTTTTTGACGAGAAATCGAATGGTGCAAACCGCGTTGCTCTCCGACCAATACTTTTGGCTGTAGCGACAATTGAATGATTATTTATGTTATAATCACGTGCCCAGCAACGGCTCTTACTCCATGGAAACCAAGGAAATTTGCAATTTTTCAACAGCTGGATATGCCTGGCCCAATTACGCATCTTTTGGCGCCTTATTGATGTGGGTCAGTGTTCAATTATACTTTTTACAGCAGACTGTATCAAGTACCTTGATTTTTTTTATATACAAATGGTGTGGTTTTTCAACATGTAGATAAAGACATTGAGTTTGTCTTCGACTTAGAAGTAAGACAATTGCTGGGTGAGTAAAATGGGCTTGGCCCAAAGATTTGACGTCTTCTTGGCTACCGAAGGGCACATAACTTATAATTAAAATCTGAATATATTAATGACCAGTTGCGATGGTACATGGTAAATGTAGCCGATTTCCATTAGCAAAAAGACCAGGCAAAAATTCAAAAGTGGAAAAACTGTTCCATTGCTGTTGGTAAGTGTCTAATCCGACATATTTTGTGACGAGAAATCGAATGGTGCAAACCGCGTTGCTCTCCGACCAATACTTTTGGCTTTAGCGACAATTGTATAATCATTCATGTCAAAATCACGTGATCAGCAACGGCTCTTACTCCATGGAAACCAAGGAAATTTGCAATTTTTCAACAGCTGGATATGCCTGGCCCAATTACGCATATTTTGGCAACTTATTGATAAGGGTCAGTGTTTAATTGTACTTTTTACAACAGACTGTATCAAGTACCTTGTGTTATTTTATATACATACGGTGTGGTTTTTCTACATGTAGATAAAGACATTGAGATTGTCTTCGACTTAGAAGTAAGACAATTGCTGGGTGAGTAAAATGGGCTTGGCCCAAAGATTTGACGTCTTCTGGGCTACTGAAAAGCACATAACTTATAATCAAAAGTTGAATATTGTAATGACCAATCGCGATGGTACATAGTAAATGTAGACGATTTCCATTAGCAAAAAGACCAGGCAAAAATCCAAAAGTAGAAAAACTGTTCCAATGCTGCTGGTAAGAGGCTAATTCGACGTATTTTGTGACGAGAAATCGAATGGTGCAAATCGCGTTGCTCTCCGACCAATACTTTTGGCTGTAGCGACAATTGAATGATCATTTATGTTATAATCACGTGCCCAGCAACGGCTCTTACTCCATGGAAACCAAGGAAATTTGCAATTTTTCAACAGCTGGATATGCCTGGCCCAAAAACGAATTTTTTGGCGCCGTATTGATGTGGGTCAGTGTTCAATTGTACTTTTTACAGAAGACTGCATGAAGTACCTTGTTCTATTTTATATACAAATGGTGTGGTTTTTCAACATGTAGATAAAGACATTGAGTTTGTCTTCGACTTAGAAGAAAGGCAATTGCTGGGTGAGTAAAATGGGCTTGGCCCAAAGATTTGACGTCTTCTGGGCTACTGAAGGGCACATAACTTATAATTAAAATCTGAATATAATAGTGACCAGTTGCGATGGTACATAGTAAATGTAGCCGATTTCAATTAGCAAAAAGACCAGGCAAAAATCCAAAAGTGGATAAATTGTTCCATTGCTGTTGGTAAGAGGCTAATCCGACGTATTTTGTGACGAGAAATGGAATGGTGCAAACCGCGTTTCTCTCCGACCAATACTTTTGGCTGTAGCGACAATTGTATAATCATTGATGTCAAAATCACGTGCCCAGCAACGCCTCTTACTCCATGGAAACCAAGGAAATTTGCAATTTTTCAACAGCTGGATATGCCTGGCCCAATTACGCATCTTTTGGCACCTTATTGATGTGGGTCAGTGTTCAATTGTACTTTTTACAACAGCCTGTATCAAGTACCTTGTGTTATTTTATATACAAATGGTGTGGGTTTTCTACGTGTAGATAAAGACATTGAGTGTGTCTTTGACTTAGAAGTAAGACAATTGCTGGGTGAGTTAAATGGGCTTGGCTCAAACATATGACGTCTTCTGGGCTACCGAAGGGCACATAACTTATAATTAAAATCTGAATATCATAATGACCACTTGCGATGGTACATAGTAAATGTAGCCGATTTCCATTAGCAAAAAGACCAGGCAAAAATCCAAAAGTGGAAAAACTATTCCATTGCTGTTGGTAAGAGGCTAAACCGACGTATTTTGTGGCGAGAAATCGAATGGTGCAAACCGTGTTGCTCTCCGACCAATACTTTTGGTTGTAGTGACAATTGTATGATCATTGATGTCATAATCACGTGCCCAGCAACGGCTCTTACTCCATGGAAACCAAGGAAATTTGCAATTTTTCAACAGCTGGATATGCCTGGCCCAATTACGCATCTTTTGGCACCTTATTGATGTGGGTCAGTGTTCAATTATACTTTTTACAGCAGACTGTATCAAGTACCTTGTGTTATTTTATATACTAATGGATTGGTTTTTCTACATGTAGATAAGGACATTGAGTTTGTCTTCGACTTAGAAGTAAGACAATTGCTGGGTGAGTTAAATGGGCTTGGCCCAAAGATTTGACGTCTTCTGGGCTACCGAAGGGCACATAACTTATAATCAAAAGTTGAATATAGTAAGGGCCAGTCGCGATGGTACATAGTAAATGTAGACGATTTCCATTAGCAAAACGACCAGGCAAAAATCCAAAAGTAGAAAAACTGTTCCATTGCTGTTGGTAAGAGGCTAATCCGACGTATTTTGTGACGAGAAATCGAATGGTGCAAACCGCGTTGCTCTCCGACCAATACTTTTGGCTGTAGCGGCAATTGAATGATCATTTATGTTATAATCACGTGCCCAGCAACGGCTCTTACTCCATGGAACCCAAGGATATTTGCAATTTTTCAACAGCTGGATATGCCTGGCCAAAAAACGCATCTTTTGGCGCCTTATTGATGTGGGTCAGTGCTCAATTGTACTTTTTACAGAAGACTGCATGAAGTACCTTGTTTTATTTTATATACAAATGGTATGGTTTTTCTACATGTAGAAAAAGACATTGAGTTTGTCTTCGACTTAGAAGTAAGGCAATTGCTGGGTGAGTAAAATGGGCTTGGCCCAAAGATTTGACGCCTGGTGGGCTACCAAAGGGCACATAACTAATAATAAAATCTAAATATAAAAATGACCAGTTGCGATGGTACATAGTAAATGTAGACGATTTCCATTAGCAAAAAGACCAGGCAAAAATCCAAAAATGTATAAGCTGTTCCATTGCTGTTGGTAAGAGGCTAAACCGACATATTTTGTGACGAGAAATTGAATGGTGCAAACCGCGTTGCTCTCCGACCAATACTTTTGGCTGTAGCGACAATTGTATGATCATTTATGTCATAATCACGTGCCCAGCAACGGCTCTTACTCCACGGAAACCAAGGAAATTTGCAATTTTTCAACAGCTGGATATGCCTGGCCCAATTACGCATCTTTTGGCACCTTATTGATGTGGGTCAGTGTTCAATTGTACTTTTTACAGCAGACTGTATGAAGTACCTTGTTTTATTTTATATACAAATGGTGTGGTTTTTCAACATGTAGATAAAGACATTGAGTTTGTCTTCGACTTAGAAGTAAGACAATTGCTGGGTGAGTTAAATGGGCTTGGCCCAAAGATTTGACGTCTTCTGGGCTACCGAAGGGCACATAACTTATAATCAAAAGTTGAATATAGTAAGGGCCAGTCGCGATGGTACATAGTAAATGTAGACGATTTCCATTAGCAAAACGACCAGGCAAAAATCCAAAAGTAGAAAAACTGTTCCATTGCTGTTGGTAAGAGGCTAATCCGACGTATTTTGTGACGAGAAATCGAATGGTGCAAACCGCGTTGCTCTCCGACCAATACTTTTGGCTGTAGCGGCAATTGAATGATCATTTATGTTATAATCACGTGCCCAGCAACGGCTCTTACTCCATGGAACCCAAGGATATTTGCAATTTTTCAACAGCTGGATATGCCTGGCCAAAAAACGCATCTTTTGGCGCCTTATTGATGTGGGTCAGTGCTCAATTGTACTTTTTACAGAAGACTGCATGAAGTACCTTGTTTTATTTTATATACAAATGGTATGGTTTTTCTACATGTAGAAAAAGACATTGAGTTTGTCTTCGACTTAGAAGTAAGGCAATTGCTGGGTGAGTAAAATGGGCTTGGCCCAAAGATTTGACGCCTGGTGGGCTACCAAAGGGCACATAACTAATAATAAAATCTAAATATAAAAATGACCAGTTGCGATGGTACATAGTAAATGTAGACGATTTCCATTAGCAAAAAGACCAGGCAAAAATCCAAAAATGTATAAGCTGTTCCATTGCTGTTGGTAAGAGGCTAAACCGACATATTTTGTGACGAGAAATTGAATGGTGCAAACCGCGTTGCTCTCCGACCAATACTTTTGGCTGTAGCGACAATTGTATGATCATTTATGTCATAATCACGTGCCCAGCAACGGCTCTTACTCCACGGAAACCAAGGAAATTTGCAATTTTTCAACAGCTGGATATGCCTGGCCCAATTACGCATCTTTTGGCACCTTATTGATGTGGGTCAGTGTTCAATTGTACTTTTTACAGCAGACTGTATGAAGTACCTTGTTTTATTTTATATACAAATGGTGTGGTTTTTCAACATGTAGATAAAGACATTGAGTTTGTCTTCGACTTAGAAGTAAGACAATTGCTGGGTGAGTTAAATGGGCTTGGCCCAAAGATTTGACGTCTTCTGGGCTACCGAAGGGCACATAACTTATAATTAAAATCTGAATATAATAATGACCAGTTGCGATGGTACATAGTAAATGTAGACGATTTCAATTAGCAAAAAGACCAGGCAAAAATCCAAAAATGGATAAGCTGTTCCATTGCTGTTGGTAAGAGGCTAATCCGACATATTTTGTGACGAGAAATTGATTGGTGCAAACTGCGTTGCTCTCCGACGAATACTTTTGGCTGTAGCGACAATTGTATAATCATTGATGTCATAATCACGTGCCCAGCAACGGCTCTTACTCCATGGAAACCAAGGAAATTTGCAATTTTTCAACAGCTGGATAACCCTGGCCAAATAACGCATCTTTTGGCACCTTATTGATGTGGGTCAGTGTTCAATTATACTTTTTACAGCAGACTGTATCAAGTACCTTGTGTTATTTTATATACAAATGGTGTGGTTTTTCTACATGTAGATAAAGACATTGAGCTTGTCCTCGACTTAGAAGTAAGACAATTGCTGGGTGAGTTAAATGGGCTTGGCCCAAAGATTTGACGTCTTCTGGGCTACCGAAGGGCACATAACTTATAATTAAAATCTGAATATAATAATGACCAGTTGCGATGGTACATAGTAAATGTAGACGATTTCAATTAGCAAAAAGACCAGGCAAAAATCCAAAAATGGATAAGCTGTTCCATTGCTGTTGGTAAGAGGCTAATCCGACATATTTTGTGACGAGAAATTGAATGGTGCAAACTGCGTTGCTCTCCGACAAATACTTTTGGCTGTAGCGACAATTGTATGATCATTTATGTCATAATCACGTGCCCAGCAACGGCTCTTACTCCATGGAAACCAAGGAAATTTGCAATTTTTCAACAGCTGGATATGCCTGGCCCAATTACGCATCTTTTGGCACCTTATTGATGTGGGTCAGTGTTCAATTGTACTTTTTACAGCAGACTGTATGAAGTACCTTGTTTTATTTTATATACAAATGGTGTGGTTTTTCTACATGTAGATAAAGACATTGAGTTTGTCTTCGACTTAGAAGTAAGACAATTGTTGGGTAGTAAAATGGGCTTGGCCCAAAGATTTGACGTCTTCTGGGCTACCGAAGGGCACATAACTTATAATTAAAATCTGAATATAATAATGACCAGTTGCGATGGTACATAGTAAATGTAGACGATTTCAATTAGCAAAAAGACCAGACAAAAATCCAAAAGTGGATAAGCTGTTCCATTGCTATTGGTAAGAGGCTAATCCGAAGTATTTTGTGACGAGAAATCGAATGGTGCAAACTGCGTTGCTCTCCGACCAATACTTTTGGCTGTAGCGACAATTGTATGATCATTGATGTCATAATCACGTGCCCAGCAACGGCTCTTACTCCATGGAAACCAAGGAAATTTGCAATTTTTCAACAGCTGGATATGCCTGGCCCAATTACGCATCTTTTGGCACCTTATTGATGTGGGTCAGTGTTCAATTGTACTTTTTAGAACAGACTGTATGAAGTACCTTCATTGATTTTATATACAAATGGTGTGGTTTTTCAACATGTAGATAAAGACATTGAGTTTGTCTTCGACTTAGAAGTAAGACAATTGCTGGGTAGTAAAATGGGCTTGGCCCAAAGATTTGACGTCTTCTGGGCTACCGAAGGGCACATAACTTATAATCAAAAGTTGAATATAGTAATGACCAGTCGCGATGGTTCATAGTAGATGTAGACGATTTTCATTAGCAAAAAGACCAGGCAAAAATCCAAAAGTAGAAAAACTGTTCCGATGCTGTTGGTAAGAGGCTAATCCGACGTATTTTGTGACGAGAAATTGAATGGTGCGAACCGTGTTGCTCTCCGACCAATACTTTTGGCTGTAGCGACAATTGAATGATCATTTATGTTATAATCACGTGCCCAGCAACGACTCTTACTCCATGGAAACCAAGGAAATTTGCAATTTTTCAACAGCTGGATATGCCTGGCCCAATTACGCATCTCTTGGCACCTTATTGATGTGGGTCAGTGTTCAATTATACTTTTTACAGCAGACTGTATCAAGTACCGTGTGTTACTTTATATACAAATGGTGTGGTTTTTCTACATCTGGGCTACCGAAGGGCACATAACTTATAATTAAAATCTGAATATAATAATGACCAGTTGCGATGGTACATAGTAAATGTAGACGATTTCAATTAGCAAAAAGACCAGGCAAAAATCCAAAAGTGGATAAGCTGTTCCATTGCTATTGGTAAGAGGCTAATCCGACGTATTTTGTGACGAGAAATCGAATGGTGCAAACCGCGTTGCTCTCCGACCAATACTTTTGGCTGTAGCGACAATTGTATGATCATTGATGTCATAATCACGTGCCCAGCAACGGCTCTTACTCCACGGAAAACAAGGAAATTTGCAATTTTTCAACAGCTGGATATGCCTGGCCCAATTACGCATCTTTTGGCACCTTATTGATGTGGGTCAGTGTTCAATTGTACTTTTTACAGCATACTGTATCAAGTACCTTGTTTTATTTTATATACAAATGGTTTGTTTTTTCTACATGTAGATAAAGACATTGAGTTTGTCTTCGACTTAGAAGTAAGACAATTGCTGGGTAAGTAAAATGGGCTTAGCCCAAATATTTGACGTCTTCGGGGCTACTGAAGGGCACATAACTTATAATTAAAATCTGAATATAGTAATGACCAGTTGCGATGGTACATAGTAAATGTAGCCAAATTCCATTAGCAAAAAGACCAGGCAAAAATCCAAAAGTGGAAAAACTGTTCCATTGCTGTTGGTAAGAGGCTAATCCGACGTATTTTGTGACGAGAAATCTAATGGTGCAAACCGCGTTGCTCTCCGACCAATACTTTTGGCTGTAGCGACAATTGAATGATTATTTATGTTATAATCACGTGCCCAGCAGCGGCTCTTACTCCACGGAAACCAAGGAAATTTGCAATTTTTCAACAGCTGGATATGCCTGGCCCAATTACGCATCTTTTGGCACCTTATTGATGTGGGTCAGTGTTCAATTGTACTCTTTACAGCAGACTGTATCAAGTACCTTGATTTATTTTATATACAAATGGTTTGGTTTTTCTACATGTAGATAAAGACATTGAGTTTGTCTTCGACTTAGAAGTAAGACAATTGCTGGGTGAGTTAAATGGTCTTGGCCCAAAGATTTGACGTCTTCTGGGCTACCGAAGGGCACATAACTTATAATTAAAATCTGAATATAGTAATGACCAGTCGCGATGGTACATAGTAAATGTAGACGATTTCCATTAGCAAAAAGACAAGGTAAAAATGCAAAAGTAGAAAAACTGTTCCATTGCTGTTGGTAAGAGGCTAATCCGACGTATTTTGTGACGAGAAATCGAATGGTGCAAACCGTGTTGCTCTCCGACCAATACTTTTGGCTGTAGCGACAATTGAATGATCATTTATGTTATAATCACGTGCCCAGCAACGGCTCTTACTCCATTGAAACCAAGGAAATTTGCAATTTTTCAACAGCTGGATATGCCTGGCCCAATTACGCATCTCTTGGCACCTTATTGATGTGGGTCAGTGTTCAATTGTACTTTTTACAGCAGACTGTATGAAGTACCTTGTTTTATTTTATATACAAATGGTGTGGTTTTTCTACATTTAGATAAAGACATTGAGTGTGTCTTTGACTTAGAAGTAAGACAATTGCTGGGTAGTAAAATCGGCTTGGCCCAAAGATTTGACGTCTTCTGGGCTACCGAAGGGCACATAACTTATAATCAAAAGTTGAATATAGTAAGGACCAGTCGCAATGGTACATAGTAAATGTAGACGATTTCCATTAGCAAAAAGACCAGGTAAAAATCCAGAAGTAGAAAAAACTGTTCCAATGCTGTTGGTAAGAGGCTAATCCGACGTATTTTGTGACGAGAAATCGAATGGTGCAAACCGTGTTGCTCTATGACCAATACTTTTGGCTGTAGCGACAATTGTATGATCATTTATGTTATAATCACGTGCCCAGAAACGACTCTTACTCCATGGAAACCAAGGAAATTTGCAATTTTTCAACAGCTGGATATGCCTGGCCCAATTACGCATCTTTTGGCACCTTATTGATGTGGGTCAGTGTTCAATTGTACTTTTTACAGCAGACTGTATGAAGTACCTTGTTTTATTTTATATACAAATGGTGTTGTTTTTCTACATGTAGATAAAGACATTGAGTGTGTCTTTGACTTAGAAGTAAGACAATTGCTGGGTAGTAAAATGGGCTTGGCCCAAAGATTTGACGTCTTCTGGGCTACCGAAGGGCACATAACTTATAATCAAAAGTTGAATATAGTAAGGACCAGTCGCGATGGTACATAGTAAATGTAGACGATTTCCATTAGCAAAAAGACCAGGCAAAAATCCAAAAGTAGAAAAACTGTTCCAATGCTGTTGGTAAGAGGCTAATCCGACGTATTTTGTGACGAGAAATCGAATGGTGCAAACCGTGTTGCTCTCCGACCAATACTTTTGGCTGTAGCGACAATTGAATGATCATTTATGTTATAATCACGTGCCCAGAAACGGCCCTTACTCCATGATAACCAAGGAAATTTGCAATTTTTCAACAGCTGGATATGCCTGGCCCAATTACGCATCTTTTGGCACCTTATTGATGTGGGTCAGTGTTCAATTGTACTTTTTACAGCAGACTGTATCAAGTACCTTGTTTTATTTTATATACAAATGGTGTGGTTTTTCAACATGTAGATAAAGACATTGAGTTTGTCTTCGACTTAGAAGTAAGACAATTGCTGGGTGAGTAAAATGGGCTTGGCCCAAATATTTAACGTCTTCTGGGCTACTGAAGGGCACATAACTTATAATTAAAATCTGAATATAGTAATGACCAGTTGCGATGGTACATAGCAAATGTAGCCGATTTCAATTAGCAAAAAGACCAGGCAAAAATCCAAAAGTGGAAAAACTGTTCCATTGCTGTTGGTAAGAGGCTAATCCGACGTATTTTGTGACGAGAAATCTAATGGTGCAAACCGCGTTGCTCTCCGACCAATACTTTTGGCTGTAGCGACAATTGAATGATCATTTATGTTATAATCACGTGCCCAGCAAAGATTCTTACTCCATGGAAACCAAGGAAATTTGCAATTTTTCAACAGCTGGATATGCCTGGCCCAATTACGCATCTTTTGGCACCTTATTAATGTGGGTCAGTGTTCAATTGTACTTTTTACAACAGACTGTATGAAGTACCTTGATTTATTTTATATACAAATGGTGTGGTTTTTCAACATGTAGATAAAGACATTGAGTTTGTCTTCGACTTAGAAGTAAGACAATTGCTGGGTGAGTTAAATGGGCTTGGCCCAAATATTTGACGTCTTCTGGGCTACTGAAGGGCACATACCTTATAATTAAAATCTAAATATAGTAATGACCAGTTGCGATGGTACATAGTAAATATAACCGATTTCGATTAGCAAAAAGACCAGGCAAAAATCCAAAAATGGAAAAACTGTTCCATTGCTGTTGGTAAGAGGCTAATCCGACGTATTTTGTGACGAGAAATTGATTGGTGCAAACCGTGTTGCTCTCCGACCAATACTTTTGGCTGTAGCGACAATTGAATGATCATTGATGTCATAATCACGTGCCCAGCAACGGCTCTTACTCCATGGAAACCAAGGAAATTTGCAATTTTTCAACAGCTGGATAACCCTGGCCAAATTACGCATCTTTTGGCACCTTATTGATGTGGGTCAGTGTTCAATTATACTTTTTACAGCAGACTGTATCAAGTACCTTGTTTTATTTTATATACAAATGGTGTGGTTTTTCTACATGTAGATAAAGACATTGAGTTTGTCCTCGACTTAGAAGTAAGACAATTGCTGGGTGAGTTAAATGGGCTTGGCCCAAAGATTTGACGTCTTCTGGGCTACCGAAGGGCACATAACTTATAATTAAAATCTGAATATAATAATGACCAGTTGCGATGGTACATAGTAAATGTAGACGATTTCAATTAGCAAAAAGACCAGGCAAAAATCCAAAAATGGATAAGCTGTTCCATTGCTGTTGGTAAGAGGCTAATCCGACATATTTTGTGACGAGAAATTGAATGGTGCAAACTGCGTTGCTCTCCGACAAATACTTTTGGCTGTAGCGACAATTGAATGATCATTGATGTCATAATCACGTGCCCAGCAACGGCCCTTACTCCATGGAAACCAAGGAAATTTGCAATTTTTCAACAGCTGGATATGCCTGGACCAATTACGCATCTTTTGGCATCTTATTGATGTGGGTCAGTGTTCAATTGTACTTTTTACAGCAGACTGTATGAAGTACCTTGATTTTTTTTATATACAAATGGTGTGGTTCTTCAACATGTAGATAAAGACATTGAGTTTGTCTTCGACTTAGAAGTAAGACAAATGCTGGGTGAGTAAAATGGGCTTGGCCCAAAGATTTGACGTCTTCTGGGCTACCGAAGGGCACATAACTTATAATCAAAAGTTGAATATAGTATTGACCAGTCGCGATGGTACATAGTAAATGTAGACGATTTCCATTAGCAAACAGACCAGGCAAAAATCCAAAAGTAGAAAAACTGTTCCAATGCTGCTGGTAAGACACAAATCCGACGTATTTTGTGACGAGAAATCGAATGGTGCAAACCGCGTTGCTCTCCGACCAATACTTCTGGCTGAAGCGACAATTGAATGATCATTTATGTTATAATCACGTGCCCAGCAACGGCTCTTACTCCATGGAAACCAAGGAAATTTGCAATTTTTCAACAGCTGGATATGCCTGGCCAAATTACGCATCGTTTGGCACCTTATTGATGTGGGTCAGTGTTCAATTGTACTTTTTACAGCAGACTGTATGAAGTACCTTGTTTTATTTTATATACAAATGGTGTGGTTTTTCAACATGTAGATAAAGACATTGAGTTTGTCTTCGACTTAGAAGTAAGACAATTGCTTGGTAGTAAAATGGGTTTGGCCCAAAGATTTGACGTCTTCTGGGCTACTGAAGGGCACATAACTTATAATCAAAAGTTCAATATAGTAAGGACCAGTCGCGATGGTACATAGTAAATGTAGCCCAATTTAATTAGCGAAAAGACACAGCAAAAATCCAAAAGTAGATAAACTGTTCCATTGCTGTTGGTAAGAGGCTAAACCGAAGTATTTTGTGACGAGAAATCGAATGGTGCAAACCGCGTTGCTCTCCGACCAATACTTATGGCTGTGGCGACAATTGTATGATTATTGATGTCATAATCACGTGCCCAGCAACGGCTCTTACTCCATGGAAACCAAGGAAATTTGCAATTTTTCAACAGCTGGATATGCCTGGCCCAATTACGCATCTCTTGGCACCTTATTGATGTGGTTCAGTGTTCAATTATACTTTTTACAGCAGACTGTATCAAGTACCTTGTGTTATTTTAAATACAAATGGTGTTGTTTTTCTACATGTAGATAAAGACATTGAGTTTGTCTTCGACTTAGAAGTAAGACAATTGCTGGGTAGTAAAATGGGCTTGGCCCAAAGATTTAACGTCTGCTGGGCTACCAAAGGGCACATAACTTATAATTAAAATCTGAATATAGTAATGACCAGTTGCGATGGTACATAGTAAATGTAGCCGATTTCAATTAGCAAAAAGACCAGGCAAAAATCCAAAAGTGGATAAATTGTTCCATTGCTGTTGGTAAGAGGCTAATCCGACGTATTTTTTGACGAGAAATCGAATGGTGCAAACCGCGTTGCTCTCCGACCAATACTTTTGGGCTGTAGCGACAATTGAATGATCATTGATATCATAATCACGTGCCCAGCAACGGCTCTTACTCCATGGAAACCAAGGAAATTTGCAATTTTTCAACAGCTGGATATGCCTGGCCCAATTACGCATCTATTGGCACCTTATTGATGTGGGTCAGTGTTCAATTATACTTTTTACAGCAGACTGTATCAAGTACCTTAATTTTTTTTTATATACAAATGGTGTGCTTTTTCTACATGTAGATAAAGACATTGAGTTTGTCTTCGACTTAGAAGTAAGACAATTGCTGGGGGTGTAAAATGGGCTTGGCCCAAAGATTTGACGTCTTCTGGGCTACTGAAGGGCACATAACTTATAATCAAAAGATGAATATAGTAATGACCAGTCGCGATGGTACATAGTAAATGTAGACGATTTCAATAAGCAAAAAGACCAGGCAAAAATCCAAAAGTGGATAAACTGTTCCAATGCTGCTGGTAAGAGGCTAATCCGACGTATTTTGTGACGAGAAATCGAATGGTGCAAACTGCATGGCTCTCCGACCAATACTTTTGGCTGTAGCGACAATTGAATGATCATTTATGTTATAATCACGTGCCCAGCAACGGCTCTTACTCCATGGAAACCAAGGAAATTTGCAATTTTTCAACAGCTGGATATGCCTGGACCAATTACGCATCTTTTGGCACCTTATTGATGTGGGTCAGTGTTCAATTATACTTTTTACAGCAGACTGTATCAAGTACCGTGTGTTATTTTATATACAAATGGTGTGCTTTTTCTACATGTAGATAAAGACATTGAGTTTGTCTTCGACTTAGAAGTAAGACAATTGCTGGGTAGTAAAATGGGCTTGGCCCAAAGATTTGACGTCTTCTGGGCTACCGAAGGGCACATAACTTATAATTAAAATCTGAATATTTTATGACCAGTTGCGATGGTACATAGTAAATGTAGCCGATTTCAATTAGCAAAAAGACCAGGCAAAAATCCAAAAGTGGATAAACTGTTCCAATGCTGCTGGTAAGAGACAAATCCGACGTATTTTGTGACGAGAAATCGAATGGTGCAAACCGCGTTGCTCTCCGACCAATACTTCTGGCTGAAGCGACAATTGAATGATCATTTATGTTATAATCACGTGCCCAGCAACGGCTCTTACTCCATGGAAACCAAGGAAATTTGCAATTTTTCAACAGCTGGATATGCCTGGCCAAATTACGCATCGTTTGGCACCTTATTGATGTGGGTCAGTGTTCAATTGTACTTTTTACAGCAGACTGTATGAAGTACCTTGTTTTATTTTATATACAAATGGTGTGGTTTTTCAACATGTAGATAAAGACATTGAGTTTGTCTTCGACTTAGAAGTAAGACAATTGCTGGGTAGTAAAATGGGTTTGGCCCAAAGATTTGACGTCTTCTGGGCTACTGAAGGGCACATAACTTATAATCAAAAGTTCAATATAGTAAGGACCAGTCGCGATGGTACATAGTAAATGTAGCCCAATTTAATTAGCAAAAAGACACAGCAAAAATCCAAAAGTAGATAAACTGTTCCATTGCTGTTGGTAAGAGGCTAAACCGAAGTATTTTGTGACGAGAAATCGAATGGTGCAAACCGCGTTGCTCTCCGACCAATACTTATGGCTGTGGCGACAATTGTATGATTATTGATGTCATAATCACGTGCCCAGCAACGGCTCTTACTCCATGGAAACCAAGGAAATTTGCAATTTTTCAACAGCTGGATATGCCTGGCCCAATTACGCATCTCTTGGCACCTTATTGATGTGGTTCAGTGTTCAATTATACTTTTTACAGCAGACTGTATCAAGTACCTTGTGTTATTTTAAATACAAATGGTGTTGTTTTTCTACATGTAGATAAAGACATTGAGTTTGTCTTCGACTTAGAAGTAAGACAATTGCTGGGTAGTAAAATGGGCTTGGCCCAAAGATTTAACGTCTGCTGCGCTACCAAAGGGCACATAACTTATAATTAAAATCTGAATATAGTAATGACCAGTTGCGATGGTACATAGTAAATGTAGCCGATTTCAATTAGCAAAAAGACCAGGCAAAAATCCAAAAGTGGATAAATTGTTCCATTGCTGTTGGTAAGAGGCTAATCCGACGTATTTTTTGACGAGAAATCGAATGGTTCAAACCGCGTTGCTCTCCGACCAATACTTTTGGGCTGTAGCGACAATTGAATGATCATTGATATCATAATCACGTGCCCAGCAACGGCTCTTACTCAATGGAAACCAAGGAAATTTGCAATTTTTCAACAGCTGGATATGCCTGGCCCAATTACGCATCTATTGGCACCTTATTGATGTGGGTCAGTGTTCAATTATACTTTTTACAGCAGACTGTATCAAGTACCGTGTGTTATTTTATATACAAATGGTGTGGTTTTTCTACATGTAGATAAAGACATTGAGTTTGTCTTCGACTTAGAAGTAAGACAATTGCTGGGTAGTAAAATGGGCTTGGCCCAATGATTTGACGTCTTCTGGGCTACCAAAGGGCACATAACTTATAATTAAAATCTGAATATAGTAATGACCAGTTGCGATGGTACATAGTATATGTAGCCGATTTCAATTAGCAAAAAGAACAGGCAAAATCCAAAAGTGGATAAACTGTTCCATTGCTGTTGGTAAGAGGCTAAACCGACGTATTTTTTGACGAGAAATCGAATTGTGCAAACCGCGTTGCTCTCCGACCAATACTTTCGGCTGTAGCGACAATTGAATGATCATTGATGTCATAATCACATGCCCATCAACGACTCTTACTCCATGGAAACCAAGGAAATTTGCAATTTTTCAACAGCTGGATATGCCTGGCCCAATTCCGCATCTTTTGGCACCTTATTGATGTGGGTCAGTGTTCAATTATACTTTTTACAGCAGACTGTATCAAGTACCTTAATTTTTTTTTATATACAAATGGTGTGCTTTTTCTACATGTAGATAAAGACATTGAGTTTGTCTTCGACTTAGAAGTAAGACAATTGCTGGGTGAGTAAAATGGGCTTGGCCCAAAGATTTGACGTCTTCTGGGCTACTGAAGGGCACATAACTTATAATCAAAAGATGAATATAGTAATGACCAGTCGCGATGGTACATAGTAAATGTAGCCCAGTTTAATTAGCAAAAAGACACAGCAAAAATCCAAAAGTAGAAAAACTGTTCGAATGCTGTTGGTAAGAGGCTAAACCGACGTATTTTTTGACGAGAAATCGAATGGTGCAAACCGCGTTGCTCTCCGACCAATACTTTTGGCTGCAGCGACAATTGAATGATCATTTATGTTATGATCACGTGCCCAGCAACGGCTCTTACTCAATGGAAACCAAGGAAATTTGCAATTTTTCAACAGCTGGATATGCCTGGCCCAATTACGCATATTTTGGAAACTTATTGATGGGCGTCAGTGTTCAATTGTATATTTTACAACAGACTGTATCAAGTACCTTGTGTTATTTTATATACATATGGTGTGGTTTTTCTACATGTAGATAAAGACATTGAGTTCGTCTTCGACTTAGAAATAAGACTATTGCTGGGTGAGTTAAATGGGCTTGGCCCAAAGATTTGACGTCTTCTGGGCTACTGAAGGGCACATAACTTATAATCAAAATCTGAATAAAGTAATGACCAGTTGCGATGGTACATAGTAAATGTAGCCGATTTCAATTAGCAAAAAGACCAGGCAAAAATCCAAAAGTGGATAAACTGTTCCATTGCTGTTGGTAAGAGGCTAAACGGACGTATTTTGTGACGAGAAATCGAATGGTGCAAACCGCGTTGCTCTCCGACCAATACTTTTGGCTGTGGCGACAATTGTATGATCATTGATGTCAAAATCACGTGCCCAGCAACGGCTCTTACTCCATGGAAACCAAGGAAATTTGCAATTTTTCAACAGCTGGATATGCCTGGCCCAATTACGCATCTCTTGGCATCTTATTGATGTGGGTCAGTGTTCAATTATACTTTTTACAGCATACTGTATGAAGTACCGTGTGTTATTTTGTATACAAATGGTGTGGTTTTTCTACATGTAGATAAAGACATTGAGTTTGTCTTCGACTTAGAAGTAAGACAATTGCTGGGTAGTAAAATGGGCTTGGCCCAAAGATTTGACGTCTTCTGGGCTACCAAAGGGCACATAATTTATAATTAAAATCTGAATATAGTAATGACCAGTTGCGATGGTACATAGTAAATGTAGCCGATTTCAATTAGCAAAAAGACCAGGCAAAAATCCAAAAGTGGATAAACTGTTCCATTGCTGTTGGTAAGAGGCTAAACCGACGTATTTTTTGACGAGAAATCGAATGGTGCAAACCGCGTTGCTCTCCGACCAATACTTTTGGCTGTAGCGACAATTGAATGATTATTTATGTTATAATTACGTGCCCAGCAACGGCTCTTACTCCATGGAAACCAAGGAAATTTGCAATTTTTCAACAGCTGGATATGCCTGGCCCAATTACGCATCTTTTGGCGCCTTATTGATGTGGGTCAGTGTTCAATTATACTTTTTACAGCAGACTGTATCAAGTACCTTGATTTTTTTTATATACAAATGGTGTGGTTTTTCAACATGTAGATAAAGACATTGAGTTTGTCTTCGACTTAGAAGTAAGACAATTGCTGGGTGAGTAAAATGGGCTTGGCCCAAAGATTTGACGTCTTCTTGGCTACCGAAGGGCACATAACTTATAATTAAAAATCTGAATATATTAATGACCAGTTGCGATGGTACATGGTAAATGTAGCCGATTTCCATTAGCAAAAAGACCAGGCAAAAATTCAAAAGTGGAAAAACTGTTCCATTGCTGTTGGTAAGTGGCTAATCCGACGTATTTTGTGACGAGAAATCGAATGGTGCAAACCGCGTTGCTCTCCGACCAATACTTTTGGCTTTAGCGACAATTGTATAATCATTCATGTCAAAAATCACGGTGATCAGCAACGGCTCTTACTCCATGGAAACCAAGGAAATTTGCAATTTTTCAACAGCTGGATATGCCTGGCCCAATTACGCATATTTTGGCAACTTATTGATAAGGGTCAGTGTTTAATTGTACTTTTTTACAACAGACTGTATCAAGTACCTTGTGTTATTTTATATACATACGGTGTGGTTTTTCTACATGTAGATAAAGACATTGAGATTGTCTTCGACTTAGAAGTAGGACAATTGCTGGGTGAGTAAAATGGGCTTGGCCCAAAGATTTGACGTCTTCTGGGCTACTGAAAAGCACATAACTTATAATCAAAAGTTGAATATAGTAATGACCAATCGCGATGGTACATAGTAAATGTAGACGATTTCCATTAGCAAAAAGACCAGGCAAAAAATCCAAAAGTAGAAAAACTGTTCCAATGCTGCTGGTAAGAGGCTAATTCGACGTATTTTGTGACGAGAAATCGAATGGTGCAAATCGCGTTGCTCTCCGACCAATACTTTTTGGCTGTAGCGACAATTGAATGATCATTTATGTTATAATCACGGTGCCCAGCAACGGCTCTTACTCCATGGAAACCAAGGAAATTTGCAATTTTTCAACAGCTGGATATGCCTGGCCCAAAAACGAATTTTTTGGCGCCGTATTGATGTGGGTCAGTGTTCAATTGTACTTTTTACAGAAGACTGCATGAAGTACCTTGTCTATTTTATATACAAATGGTGTGGTTTTTCAACATGTAGATAAAGACATTGAGTTTGTCTTCGACTTAGAAGAAAGGCAATGTGCTGGGTGAGTAAAATGGGCTTGGCCCAAAGATTTGACGTCTTCTGGGCTACTGAAGGGCACATAACTTATAATTAAAATCTGAATATAATAATGACCAGTTGCGATGGTACATAGTAAATGTAGCCGATTTCAATTAGCAAAAAGACCAGGCAAAAATCCAAAAGTGGATAAATTGTTCCATTGCTGTTGGTAAGAGGCTAATCCGACGTATTTTGTGACGAGAAATGGGATGGTGCAAACCGCGTTTCTCTCCGACCAATACTTTTGGCTGTAGCGACAATTGTATAATCATTGATGCAAAATCACGTGCCCAGCAACGGCTCTTACTCCATGGAAACCAAGGAAATTTGCAATTTTTCAACAGCTGGATATGCCTGGCCCAATTACGCATCATTTGGCACCTTATTGATGTGGGTCAGTGTTCAATTGTACTTTTAACAACAGCCGTATCAAGTACCTTGTGTTATTTTATATACAAATGGTGTGGGTTTTCTACATGTAGATAAAGACATTGAGTGTGTCTTTGACTTAGAAGTAAGACAATTGCTGGGTGAGTTAAATGGGCTTGGCTCAAACATATGACGTCTTCTGGGCTACCGAAGGGCACATAACTTATAATTAAAATCTGAATATTATAATGACCACTTGCGATGGTACATAGTAAATGTAGCCGATTTCCATTAGCAAAAAGACCAGGCAAAAATCCAAAAGTGGAAAAACTATTCCATTGCTGTTGGTAAGAGGCTAAACCGACGTATTTTGTGGCGAGAAATCGAATGGTGCAAACCGTGTTGCTCTCCGACCAATACTTTTGGCTGTAGTGACAATTGTATGATCATTGATGTCATAATCACGTGCCCAGCAACGGCTCTTACTCCATGGAAACCAAGGAAATTTGCAATTTTTCACAGCTGGATATGGCCTGGCCCAATTACGCATCTTTTGGCACCTATTGATGTGGGTCAGTGTTCAATTATACTTTTTACAGCAGACTGTATCAAGTACCATTGTGTTATTTTATATACTAATGGATTGGTTTTTCTACATGTAGATAAGGACATTGAGTTTGTCTTCGACTTAGAAGTAAGACAATTGCTGGGTGAGTTAAATGGGCTTGGCCCAAAGATTTGACGTCTTCTGGGCTACCGAAGGGCACATAACTTATAATCAAAAGTTGAATATAGTAAGGGCCAGTCGCGATGGTACATAGTAAGTGTAGACGATTTCCATTAGCAAAACGACCAGGCAAAAATCCAAAAGTAGAAAAACTGTTCCATTGCTGTTGGTAACAGGCTAATCCGACGTATTTTGTGACGAGAAATCGAATGGTGCAAACCGCGTTGCTCTCCGACCAATACTTTTGGCTGTAGCGCAATTGAATGATCATTTATGTTATAATCACGTGCCCAGCAACGGCTCTTACTCCATGGAAACCAAGGATATTTGCAATTTTTCCAACAGCTGGATATGCCTGGCCAAAAAACGCATCTTTTGGCGCCTTATTGATGTGGGTCAGTGCTCAATTGTACTTTTTACAGAAGACTGCATGAATGTACCTTGTTTTATTTTATATACAAATGGTGTGGTTTTTCTACATGTAGATAAAGACATTGAGTTTGTCTTCGACTTAGAAGTAAGGCAATTGCTGGGTGAGTAAAATGGGCTTGGCCAAAGATTTGACGCCTTGTGGGCTACCAAAGGGCACATAACTAATAATAAAATCTAAATATAAAAATGACCAGTTGCGATGGTACATAGTAAATGTAGACGATTTCAATTAGCAAAAAGACCAGGCAAAAATCCAAAAATGTATAAGCTGTTCCATTGCTGTTGGTAAGAGGCTAAACCGACATATTTTGTGACGAGAAATTGAATGGTGCAAACCGCGTTGCTCTCCGACCAATACTTTTGGCTGTAGCGACAATTGTATGATCATTTATGTCATAATCACGTGCCCAGCAACGGCTCTTACTCCACGGAAACCAAGGAAATTTGCAATTTTTCAACAGCTGGATATGCCTAGCCCAATTACGCATCTTTTGGCACCTTATTAATGTGGGTCAGTGTTCAATTGTACTTTTTACAGCAGACTGTATGAAGTACCTTGTTTTATTTTATATACAAATGGTGTGGTTTTTCAACATGTAGATAAAGACATTGAGTTTGTCTTCGACTTAGAAGTAAGACAATTGCTGGGTGAGTTAAATGGGCTTGGCCCAAAGATTTGACGTCTTCTGGGCTACCGAAGGGCACATAACTTATAATTAAAATCTGAATATAATAATGACCAGTTGCGATGGTACATAGTAAATGTAGACGATTTCAATTAGCAAAAAGACCAGGCAAAAATCCAAAAATGGATAAGCTGTTCCATTGCTGTTGGTAAGAGGCTAATCCGACATATTTTGTGACGAGAAATTGAATGGTGCAAACTGCGTTGCTCTCCGACGAATACTTTTGGCTGTAGCGACAATTGTATAATCATTGATGTCATAATCACGTGCCCAGCAACGGCTCTTACTCCATGGAAACCAAGGAAATTTGCAATTTTTCAACAGCTGGATAACCCTGGCCAAATTACGCATCTTTTGGCACCTTATTGATGTGGGTCAGTGTTCAATTATACTTTTTACAGCAGACTGTATCAAGTACCTTGTGTTATTTTATATACAAATGGTGTGGTTTTTCTACATGTAGATAAAGACATTGAGTTTGTCCTCGACTTAGAAGTAAGACAATTGCTGGGTGAGTTAAATGGGCTTGGCCCAAAGATTTGACGTCTTCTGGGCTACCGAAGGGCACATAACTTATAATTAAAATCTGAATATAATAATGACCAGTTGCGATGGTACATAGTAAATGTAGACGATTTCAATTAGCAAAAAGACCAGGCAAAAATCCAAAAATGGATAAGCTGTTCCATTGCTGTTGGTAAGAGGCTAATCCGACATATTTTGTGACGAGAAATTGAATGGTGCAAACTGCGTTGCTCTCCGACAAATACTTTTGGCTGTAGCGACAATTGTATGATCATTTATGTCATAATCACGTGCCCAGCAACGGCTCTTACTCCATGGAAACCAAGGAAATTTGCAATTTTTCAACAGCTGGATATGCCTGGCCCAATTACGCATCTTTTGGCACCTTATTGATGTGGGTCAGTGTTCAATTGTACTTTTTACAGCAGACTGTATGAAGTACCTTGTTTTATTTTATATACAAATGGTGTGCTTTTTCTATATGTAGATAAAGACATTGAGTTTGTCTTCGACTTAGAAGTAAGACAATTGTTGGGTAGTAAACTGGGCTTGGCCCAAAGATTTGACGTCTTCTGGGCTACCGAAGGGCACATAACTTATAATTAAAATCTGAATATAATAATGACCAGTTGCGATGGTACATAGTAAATGTAGACGATTTCAATTAGCAAAAAGACCAGACAAAAATCCAAAAGTGGATAAGCTGTTCCATTGCTATTGGTAAGAGGCTAATCCGACGTATTTTGTGACGAGAAATCGAATGGTGCAAACCGCGTTGCTCTCCGACCAATACTTTTGGCTGTAGCGACAATTGTATGATCATTGATGTCATAATCACGTGCCCAGCAACGGCTCTTACTCCACGGAAACCAAGGAAATTTGCAATTTTTCAACAGCTGGATATGCCTGGCCCAATTACGCATCTTTTGGCACCTTATTGATGTGGGTCAGTGTTCAATTGTACTTTTTAGAACAGACTGTATGAAGTACCTTCATTGATTTTATATACAAATGGTGTGGTTTTTCAACATGTAAATAAAGACATTGAGTTTGTCTTCGACTTAGAAGTAAGACAATTGCTGGGTAGTAAAATGGGCTTGGCCCAAAGATTTGACGTCTTCTGGGCTACCGAAGGGCACATAACTTATAATCAAAAGTTGAATATAGTAATGACCAGTCGCGATGGTTCATAGTAGATGTAGACGATTTTCATTAGCAAAAAGACCAGGCAAAAATCCAAAAGTAGAAAAACTGTTCCAATGCTGTTGGTAAGAGGCTAATCCGACGTATTTTGTGACGAGAAATTGAATGGTGCGAACCGTGTTGCTCTCCGACCAATACTTTTGGCTGTAGCGACAATTGAATGATCATTTATGTTATAATCACGTGCCCAGCAACGACTCTTACTCCATGGAAACCAAGGAAATTTGCAATTTTTCAACAGCTGGATATGCCTGGCCCAATTACGCATCTCTTGGCACCTTATTGATGTGGGTCAGTGTTCAATTATACTTTTTACAGCAGACTGTATCAAGTACCGTGTGTTACTTTATATACAAATGGTGTGGTTTTTCTACATCTAGGCTACCGAAGGGCACATAACTTATAATTAAAATCTGAATATAATAATGACCAGTTGCGATGGTACATAGTAAATGTAGACGATTTCAATTAGCAAAAAGACCAGGCAAAAATCCAAAAGTGGATAAGCTGTTCCATTGCTATTGGTAAGAGGCTAATCCGACGCATTTTGTGACGAGAAATCGAATGGTGCAAACCGCGTTGCTCTCCGACCAATACTTTTGGCTGTAGCGACAATTGTATGATCATTGATGTCATAATCACGTGCCCAGCAACGGCTCTTACTCCACGGAAACCAAGGAAATTTGCAATTTTTCAACAGCTGGATATGCCTGGCCCAATTACGCATCTTTTGGCACCTTATTGATGTGGGTCAGTGTTCAATTGTACTTTTTACAGCATACTGTATCAAGTACCTTGTTTTATTTTATATACAAATGGTTTGTTTTTTCTACATGTAGATAAAGACATTGAGTTTGTCTTCGACTTAGAAGTAAGACAATTGCTGGGTAAGTAAAATGGGCTTAGCCCAAATATTTGACGTCTTCTGGGCTACTGAAGGGCACATAACTTATAATTAAAATCTGAATATAGTAATGACCAGTTGCGATGGTACATAGTAAATGTAGCCAAATTCAATTAGCAAAAAGACCAGGCAAAAATCCAAAAGTGGAAAAACTGTTCCATTGCTGTTGGTAAGAGGCTAATCCGACGTATTTTGTGACGAGAAATCTAATGGTGCAAACCGTGTTGCTCTCCGACCAATACTTTTGGCTGTAGCGACAATTGAATAATTATTTATGTTATAATCACGTGCCCAGCAGCGGCTCTTACTCCACGGAAACCAAGGAAATTTGCAATTTTTCAACAGCTGGATATGCCTGGCCCAATTACGCATCTTTTGGCACCTTATTGATGTGGGTCAGTGTTCAATTGTACTCTTTACAGCAGACTGTATCAAGTACCTTGATTTATTTTATATACAAATGGTTTGGTTTTTCTACATGTAGATAAAGACATTGAGTTTGTCTTCGACTTAGAAGTAAGACAATTGCTGGGTGAGTTAAATGGTCTTGGCCCAAAGATTTGACGTCTTCTGGGCTACCGAAGGGCACATAACTTATAATTAAAATCTGAATATAGTAATGACCAGTCGCGATGGTACATAGTAAATGTAGACGATTTCCATTAGCAAAAAGACCAGGTAAAAATCCAAAAGTAGAAAAACTGTTCCATTGCTGTTGGTAAGAGGCTAATCCGACGTATTTTGTGACGAGAAATCTAATGGTGCAAACCGTGTTGCTCTCCGACCAATACTTTTGGCTGTAGCGACAATTGAATGATCATTTATGTTATAATCACGTGCCCAGCAACGGCTCTTACTCCATTGAAACCAAGGAAATTTGCAATTTTTTAACAGCTGGATATGCCTGGCCCAATTACGCATCTCTTGGCACCTTATTGATGTGGGTCAGTGTTCAATTGTAATTTTTACAGCAGACTGTATGAAGTACCTTGTTTTATTTTATATACAAATGGTGTGGTTTTTCTACATTTAGATAAAGACATTGAGTGTGTCTTTGACTTAGAAGTAAGACAATTGCTGGGTAGTAAAATCGGCTTGGCCCAAAGATTTGACGTCTTCTGGGCTACCGAAGGGCACATAACTTATAATTAAAAGTTGAATATAGTAAGGACCAGTCGCAATGGTACATAGTAAATGTAGACGATTTCCATTAGCAAAAAGACCAGGTAAAAATCCAAAAGTAGAAAAAACTGTTCCAATGCTGTTGGTAAGAGGCTAATCCGACGTATTTTGTGACGAGAAATCGAATGGTGCAAACCGTGTTGCTCTATGACCAATACTTTTAGCTGTAGCGACAATTGTATGATCATTTATGTTATAATCACGTGCCCAGAAACGACTCTTACTCCATGGAAACCAAGGAAATTTGCAATTTTTCAACAGCTGGATATGCCTGGCCCAATTACGCATCTTTTGGCACCTTATTGATGTGGGTCAGTGTTCAATTGTACTTTTTACAGCAGACTGTATGAAGTACCTTGTTTTGTTTTATATACAAATGGTGTTGTTTTTCTACATGTAGATAAAGACATTGAGTGTGTCTTTGACTTAGAAGTAAGACAATTGCTGGGTAGTAAAATGGGCTTGGCCCAAAGATTTGACGTCTTCTGGGCTACCGAAGGGCACATAACTTATAATCAAAAGTTGAATATAGTATTGACCAGTCGCGATGGTACATAGTAAATGTAGACGTTTTCTATTAGCAAAAAGACCAGGCAAAAATCCAAAAGTAGAAAAACTGTTCCAATGCTGTTGGTAAGAGGCTAATCCGACGTATTTTGTGACGAGAAATCGAATGGTGCAAACCGTGTTGCTCTCCGACCAATACTTTTGGCTGTAGCGACAATTGAATGATCATTTATGTTATAATCACGTGCCCAGAAACGGCCCTTACTCCATGATAACCAAGGAAATTTGCAATTTTTCAACAGCTGGATATGCCTGGCCCAATTACGCATCTTTTGGCACCTTATTGATGTGGGTCAGTGTTCAGTTGTACTTTTTACAGCAGACTGTATCAAGTACCTTGTTTTATTTTATATACAAATGGTGTGGTTTTTCAACATGTAGATAAAGACATTGAGTTTGTCTTCGACTTAGAAGTAAGGCAATTGCTGGGTGAGTAAAATGGGCTTGGCCCAAATATTTAACGTCTTCTGGGCTACTGAAGGGCACATAACTTATAATTAAAATCTGAATATAGTAATGACCAGTTGCGATGGTACATAGCAAATGTAGCCGATTTCAATTAGCAAAAAGACCAGGCAAAAATCCAAAAGTGGAAAAACTGTTCCATTGCTGTTGGTAAGAGGCTAATCCGACGTATTTTGTGACGAGAAATCTAATGGTGCAAACCGCGTTGCTCTCCGACCAATACTTTTGGCTGTAGCGACAATTGAATGATCATTTATGTTATAATCACGTGCCCAGCAAAGATTCTTACTCCATGGAAACCAAGGAAATTTGCAATTTTTCAACAGCTGGATATGCCTGGCCCAATTACGCATCTTTTGGCACCTTATTAATGTGGGTCAGTGTTCAATTGTACTTTTTACAACAGACTGTATGAAGTACCTTGATTTATTTTATATACAAATGGTGTGGTTTTTCAACATGTAGATAAAGACATTGAGTTTGTCTTCGACTTAGAAGTAAGACAATTGCTGGGTAAGTAAAATGGGCTTGGCCCAAATATTTGACGTCTTCTGGGCTACTGAAGGGCACATAACTTATAATTAAAATCTAAATATAGTAATGACCAGTTGCGATGGTACATAGTAAATATAACCGATTTCGATTAGCAAAAAGACCAGGCAAAAATCCAAAAATGGAAAAACTGTTCCATTGCTGTTGGTAAGAGGCTAATCCGACATATTTTGTGACGAGAAATTGAATGGTGCAAACTGCGTTGCTCTCCGACAAATACTTTTGGCTGTAGCGACAATTGTATGATCATTTATGTGATAATCACGTGCCCAGCAACGGCTCTTACTCCATGGAAACCAAGGAAATTTGCAATTTTTCAACAGCTGGATATGCCTGGCCCAATTACGCATCTTTTGGCACCTTATTGATGTTGGTCAGTGTTCAATTGTACTTTTTACAGCAGACTGCATGAAGTACCTTGTTTTATTTTATATACAAATGGTTTGGTTTTTCAACATGTAGATAAAGACATTGAGTTTGTCTTCCACTTAGAAGTAAGGCAATTGCTGGGTGAGTAAAATGGGTTTGGCCCAAAGATTTGACGCCTTGTGGGCTACCAAAGGGCACATAACTAATAATTAAAATCTGAATATAATAATGACCAGTTGCGATGGTACATAGTAAATGTAGACGATTTCAATTAGCAAAAACACCAGGCAAAAATCCAAAAATGGATAAGCTGTTCCATTGCTGTTGGTAAGAGGCTAATCCGACATATTTTGTGACGAGAAATTGAATGGTGCAAACCGCGTTGCTCTCCGACCAATACTTTTGGCTGTAGCCACAATTGTATGATCATTTATGTTATAATCACGTGCCCAGCAACGGCTCTTACTCCATGGAAACCAAGGAAATTTGCAATTTTTCAACAGCTGGATATGCCTGGCCCAATTACGCATCTTTTGGCACCTTATTGATGTGGGTCAGTGTTCAATTGTACTTTTTACAGCAGACTGTATGAAGTACCTTGTTTTATTTTATATACAAATGGTGTGGTTTTTCTACATGTAGATAAAGACATTGAGTTTGTCTTCGACTTAGAAGTAAGACAATTGCTGGGTGAGTTAAATGGTCTTGGCCTAAAGATTTGACGTCTTCTGGGCTACCGAAGGGCACATAACTTATAATCAAAAGTTGAATATAGTAATGACCAGACGCGATGGTACATAGTAAATGTAGCCGATTTCGATTAGCAAAAAGACCAGGCAAAAATCCAAAAGTGGAAAAACTGTTCCATTGCTGTTGGTAAGAGGCTAATCCGACGTATTTTGTGACGAGAAATCTAATGGTGCAAACCGTGTTGCTCTCCGACCAATACTTTTGGCTGTAGCGACAATTGAATGATCATTTATGTTATAATCACGTGCCCACCAACGACTCTTACTCCATGGAAACCAAGGAAATTTGCAATTTTTCAACAGCTGGATATGCCTGGCCCAATTACGCATCTTTTGGCACCTTATTGATGTGGGTCAGTGTTCAATTGTACTTTTTAGAACAGACTGTATGAAGTACCTTGACTTATTTTATATACAAATGGTGTGGTTTTTCAACATGTAGATAAAGACATTGAGTTTGTCTTCGACTTAGAAGTAAGAGAATTCCTGGGTAGTAAATTCGGCTTGGCCCAAAGATTTGACGTCTTCTGGGCTACCGAAGGGCACATAACTTATAATTAAAATCTGAATATAATAATGACCAGTTGCGATGGTACATAGTAAATGTAGACGATTTCAATTAGCAAAAAGACCAGGCAAAAATCCAAAAGTGGATAAGCTGTTCCAATGCTGTTGGTAAGAGGCTAATCCGACGTATTTTGTGACGAGAAATCGAATGGTGCAAACCGTGTTGCTCTCCGACCAATACTTTTGGCTGTAGCGACAATTGAATGATCATTTATGTTATAATCACGTGCCCAGAAACGGCCCTTACTCCATGATAACCAAGGAAATTTGCAATTTTTCAACAGCTGGATATGCCTGGCCCAATTACGCATCTTTTGGCACCTTATTGATGTGGGTCAGTGTTCAATTGTACTTTTTACAGCAGACTGTATCAAGTACCTTGTTTTATTTTATATACAAATGGTGTGGTTTTTCAACATGTAGATAAAGACATTGAGTTTGTCTTCGACTTAGAAGTAAGGCAATTGCTGGGTGAGTAAAATGGGCTTGGCCCAAATATTTAACGTCTTCTGGGCTACTGAAGGGCACATAACTTATAATTAAAATCTGAATATAGTAATGACCAGTTGCGATGGTACATAGCAAATGTAGCCGATTTCAATTAGCAAAAAAACCAGGCAAAAATCCAAAAGTGGAAAAACTGTTCCATTGCTGTTGGTAAGAGGCTAATCCGACGTATTTTGTGACGAGAAATCTAATGGTGCAAACCGCGTTGCTCTCCGACCAATACTTTTGGCTGTAGCGACAATTGAATGATCATTTATGTTATAATCACGTGCCCAGCAAAGATTCTTACTCCATGGAAACCAAGGAAATTTGCAATTTTTCAACAGCTGGATATGCCTGGCCCAATTACGCATCTTTTGGCACCTTATTAATGTGGGTCAGTGTTCAATTGTACTTTTTACAACAGACTGTATGAAGTACCTTGATTTATTTTATATACAAATGGTGTGGTTTTTCAACATGTAGATAAAGACATTGAGTTTGTCTTCGACTTAGAAGTAAGACAATTGCTGGGTAAGTAAAATGGGCTTGGCCCAAATATTTGACGTCTTCTGGGCTACTGAAGGGCACATAACTTATAATTAAAATCTAAATATAGTAATGACCAGTTGCGATGGTACATAGTAAATATAACCGATTTCGATTAGCAAAAAGACCAGGCAAAAATCCAAAAATGGAAAAACTGTTCCATTGCTGTTGGTAAGAGGCTAATCCGACATATTTTGTGACGAGAAATTGAATGGTGCAAACTGCGTTGCTCTCCGACAAATACTTTTGGCTGTAGCGACAATTGTATGATCATTTATGTCATAATCACGTGCCCAGCAACGGCTCTTACTCCATGGAAACCAAGGAAATTTGCAATTTTTCAACAGCTGGATATGCCTGGCCCAATTACGCATCTTTTGGCACCTTATTGATGTTGGTCAGTGTTCAATTGTACTTTTTACAGCAGACTGCATGAAGTACCTTGTTTTATTTTATATACAAATGGTTTGGTTTTTCAACATGTAGATAAAGACATTGAGTTTGTCTTCCACTTAGAAGTAAGGCAATTGCTGGGTGAGTAAAATGGGCTTGGCCCAAAGATTTGACGCCTTGTGGGCTACCAAAGGGCACATAACTAATAATTAAAATCTGAATATAATAATGACCAGTTGCGATGGTACATAGTAAATGTAGACGATTTCAATTAGCAAAAACACCAGGCAAAAATCCAAAAATGGATAAGCTGTTCCATTGCTGTTGGTAAGAGGCTAATCCGACATATTTTGTGACGAGAAATTGAATGGTGCAAACCGCGTTGCTCTCCGACCAATACTTTTGGCTGTAGCCACAATTGTATGATCATTTATGTTATAATCACGTGCCCAGCAACGGCTCTTACTCCATGGAAACCAAGGAAATTTGCAATTTTTCAACAGCTGGATATGCCTGGCCCAATTACGCATCTTTTGGCACCTTATTGATGTGGGTCAGTGTTCAATTGTACTTTTTACAGCAGACTGTATCAGGTACCTTGTTTTATTTTATATACAAATGGTGTGGTTTTTCTACATGTAGATAAAGACATTGAGTTTGTCTTCGACTTAGAAGTAAGACAATTGCTGGGTGAGTTAAATGGTCTTGGCCTAAAGATTTGACGTCTTCTGGGCTACCGAAGGGCACATAACTTTTAATCAAAAGTTGAATATAGTAATGACCAGACGCGATGGTACATAGTAAATGTAGCCGATTTCGATTAGCAAAAAGACCAGGCAAAAATCCAAAAGTGGAAAAACTGTTCCATTGCTGTTGGTAAGAGGCTAATCCGACGTATTTTGTGACGAGAAATCTAATGGTGCAAACCGTGTTGCTCTCCGACCAATACTTTTGGCTGTAGCGACAATTGAATGATCATTTATGTTATAATCACGTGCCCACCAACGACTCTTACTCCATGGAAACCAAGGAAATTTGCAATTTTTCAACAGCTGGATATGCCTGGCCCAATTACGCATCTTTTGGCACCTTATTGATGTGGGTCAGTGTTCAATTGTACTTTTTAGAACAGACTGTATGAAGTACCTTGACTTATTTTATATACAAATGGTGTGGTTTTTCAACATGTAGATAAAGACATTGAGTTTGTCTTCGACTTAGAAGTAAGACAATTCCTGGGTAGTAAATTCGGCTTGGCCCAAAGATTTGACGTCTTCTGGGCTACCGAAGGGCACATAACTTATAATTAAAATCTGAATATAATAATGACCAGTTGCGATGGTACATAGTAAATGTAGACGATTTCAATTAGCAAAAAGACCAGGCAAAAATCCAAAAGTAGATAAGCTGTTCCAATGCTGTTGGTAAGAGGCTAATCCGACGTATTTTGTGACGAGAAATCGAATGGTGCAAACCGCGTTGCTCTCCGACCAATACTTTTGGCTGTAGCGACAATTGAATGATCATTTATGTTATAATCACGTGCCCAGCAACGACTCTTACTCCATGGAAACCAAGGAAATTTGCAATTTTTCAACAGCTGGATATGCCTGGCCCAATTACGCATCTTTTGGCACCTTATTGATGTGGGTCAGTGTTCAATTGTAGTTTTTAGAACAGACTGTATGAAGTACCTTCATTGATTTTATATACAAATGGTGTGGTTTTTCAACATGTAGATAAAGACATTGAGTTTGTCTTCGACTTAGAAGTAAGACAATTGCTGGGTAGTAAAATGGGCTTAGCCCAAAGATTTGACGTCTTCTGGGCTACCGAAGGGCACATAACTTATAATCAAAAGTTGAACATAGTAATGACCAGTCGCGATGGTTCATAGTAGATGTAGACGATTTTCATTAGCAAAAATACCAGGCAAAAATCCAAAAGTAGAAAAACTGTTCCAATGCTGTTGGTAAGAGGCTAATCCGACGTATTTTGTGACGAGAAATTGAATGGTGCGAACCGTGTTGCTCTCCGACCAATACTTTTGGCTGTAGCGACAATTGAATGATCATTTATGTTATAATCACGTGCCCAGCAACGACTCTTACTCCATGGAAACCAAGGAAATTTGCAATTTTTCAACAGCTGGATATGCCTGGCCCAATTACGCATCTCTTGGCACCTTATTGATGTGGGTCAGTGTTCAATTATACTTTTTACAGCAGACTGTATCAAGTACCGTGTGTTACTTTATATAGAAATGGTGTGGTTTTTTCTACATCTGGGCTACCGAAGGGCACATAACTTATAATTAAAATCTGAATATAATAATGACCAGTTGCGATGGTACATAGTAAATGTAGACGATTTCAATTAGCAAAAAGACCAGGCAAAAATCCAAAAGTGGATAAGCTGTTCCATTGCTATTGGTAAGAGGCTAATCCGACGTATTTTGTGACGAGAAATCGAATGGTGCAAACCGCGTTGCTCTCCGACCAATACTTTTGGCTGTAGCGACAATTGTATGATCATTGATGTCATAATTACGTGCCCAGCAACGGCTCTTACTCCACGGAAACCAAGGAAATTTGCAATTTTTCAACAGCTGGATATGCCTGGCCCAATTACGCATCTTTTGGCACCTTATTGATGTGGGTCAGTGTTCAATTGTACTTTTTACAGCATACTGTATCAAGTACCTTGTTTTATTTTATATACAAATGGTTTGTTTTTTCTACATGTAGATAAAGACATTGAGTTTGTCTTCGACTTAGAAGTAAGACAATTGCTGGGTAAGTAAAATGGGCTTAGCCCAAATATTTGACGTCTTCGGGGCTACTGAAGGGCACATAACTTATAATTAAAATCTGAATATAGTAATGACCAGTTGCGATGGTACATAGTAAATGTAGCCAAATTCAATTAGCAAAAAGACCAGGCAAAAATCCAAAAGTGGAAAAACTGTTCCATTGCTGTTGGTAAGAGGCTAATCCGACGTATTTTGTGACGAGAAATCTAATGGTGCAAACCGTGTTGCTCTCCGACCAATACTTTTGGCTGTAGCGACAATTGAATAATTATTTATGTTATAATCAAGTGCCCAGCAGCGGCTCTTACTCCACGGAAACCAAGGAAATTTGCAATTTTTCAACAGCTGGATATGCCTGGCCCAATTACGCATCTTTTGGCACCTTATTGATGTGGGTCAGTGTTCAATTGTACTCTTTACAGCAGACTGTATCAAGTACCTTGATTTATTTTATATACAAATGGTTTGGTTTTTCTACATGTAGATAAAGACATTGAGTTTGTCTTCGACTTAGAAGTAAGACAATTGCTGGGTGAGTTAAATGGTCTTGGCCCAAAGATTTGACGTCTTCTGGGCTACCGAAGGGCACATAACTTATAATTAAAATCTGAATATAGTAATGACCAGTCGCGATGGTACATAGTAAATGTAGACGATTTCCATTAGCAAAAAGACCAGGTAAAAATCCAAAAGTAGAAAAACTGTTCCATTGCTGTTGGTAAGAGGCTAATCCGACGTATTTTGTGACGAGAAATCTAATGGTGCAAACCGTGTTGCTCTCCGACCAATACTTTTGGCTGTAGCGACAATTGAATGATCATTTATGTTATAATCACGTGCCCAGCAACGGCTCTTACTCCATTGAAACCAAGGAAATTTGCAATTTTTCAACAGCTGGATATGCCTGGCCCAATTACGCATCTCTTGGCACCTTATTGATGTGGGTCAGTGTTCAATTGTACTTTTTACAGCAGACTGTATGAAGTACCTTGTTTTATTTTATATACAAATGGTGTGGTTTTTCTACATTTAGATAAAGACATTGAGTGTGTCTTTGACTTAGAAGTAAGACAATTGCTGGGTAGTAAAATCGGCTTGGCCCAAAGATTTGACGTCTTCTGGGCTACCGAAGGGCACATAACTTATAATCAAAAGTTGAATATAGTAAGGACCAGTCGCAATGGTACATAGTAAATGTAGACGATTTCCATTAGCAAAAAGACCAGGTAAAAATCCAAAAGTAGAAAAACTGTTCCAATGCTGTTGGTAAGAGGCTAATCCGACGTATTTTGTGACGAGAAATCGAATGGTGCAAACCGTGTTGCTCTATGACCAATACTTTTGGCTGTAGCGACAATTGTATGATCATTTATGTTATAATCACGTGCCCAGAAACCAAGGAAATTTGCAATTTTTCAACAGCTGGATATGCCTGGCCCAATTACGCATCTTTTGGCACCTTATTGATGTGGGTCAGTGTTCAATTGTACTTTTTACAGCAGACTGTATGAAGTACCTTGTTTTATTTTATATACAAATGGTGTGGTTTTTCTACATGTAGATAAAGACATTGAGTGTGTCTTTGACTTAGAAGTAAGACAATTGCTGGGTAGTAAAATGGGCTTGGCCCAAAGATTTGACGTCTTCTGGGCTACCGAAGGGCACATAACTTATAATCAAAAGTTGAATATAGTAAGGACCAGTCGCGATGGTACATAGTAAATGTAGACGTTTTCTATTAGCAAAAAGACCAGGCAAAAATCCAAAAGTAGAAAAACTGTTCCAATGCTGTTGGTAAGAGGCTAATCCGACGTATTTTGTGACGAGAAATCGAATGGTGCAAACCGTGTTGCTCTCCGACCAATACTTTTGGCTGTAGCGACAATTGAATGATCATTTATGTTATAATCACGTGCCCAGAAACGGCCCTTACTCCATGATAACCAAGGAAATTTGCAATTTTTCAACAGCTGGATATGCCTGGCCCAATTACGCATCTTTTGGCACCTTATTGATGTGGGTCAGTGTTCAATTGTACTTTTTACAGCAGACTGTATCAAGTACCTTGTTTTATTTTATATACAAATGGTGTGGTTTTTCAACATGTAGATAAAGACATTGAGTTTGTCTTCGACTTAGAAGTAAGGCAATTGCTGGGTGAGTAAAATGGGCTTGGCCCAAATATTTAACGTCTTCTGGGCTACTGAAGGGCACATAACTTATAATTAAAATCTGAATATAGTAATGACCAGTTGCGATGGTACATAGCAAATGTAGCCGATTTCTATTAGCAAAAAGACCAAGCAAAAATCCAAAAGTGGAAAAACTGTTCCATTGCTGTTGGTAAGAGGCTAATCCGACGTATTTTGTGACGAGAAATCTAATGGTGCAAACCGCGTTGCTCTCCGACCAATACTTTTGGCTGTAGCGACAATTGAATGATCATTTATGTTATAATCACGTGCCCAGCAAAGATTCTTACTCCATGGAAACCAAGGAAATTTGCAATTTTTCAACAGCTGGATATGCCTGGCCCAATTACGCATCTTTTGGCACCTTATTAATGTGGGTCAGTGTTCAATTGTACTTTTTACAACAGACTGTATGAAGTACCTTGATTTATTTTATATACAAATGGTGTGGTTTTTCAACATGTAGATAAAGACATTGAGTTTGTCTTCGACTTAGAAGTAAGACAATTGCTGGGTAAGTAAAATGGGCTTGGCCCAAATATTTGACGTCTTCTGGGCTACTGAAGGGCACATAACTTATAATTAAAATCTAAATATAGTAATGACCAGTTGCGATGGTACATAGTAAATATAACCGATTTCGATTAGCAAAAAGACCAGGCAAAAATCCAAAAATGGAAAAACTGTTCCATTGCTGTTGGTAAGAGGCTAATCCGACGTATTTTGTGACGAGAAATTGATTGGTGCAAACCGTGTTGCTCTCCGACCAATACTTTTGGCTGTAGCGACAATTGAATGATCATTGATGTCATAATCACGTGCCCAGCAACGGCTCTTACTCCATGGAAACCAAGGAAATTTGCAATTTTTCAACAGCTGGATAACCCTGGCCAAATTACGCATCTTTTGGCACCTTATTGATGTGGGTCAGTGTTCAATTATACTTTTTACAGCAGACTGTATCAAGTACCTTGTTTTATTTTATATACAAATGGTGTGGTTTTTCTACATGTAGATAAAGACATTGAGTTTGTCCTCGACTTAGAAATAAGACAATTGCTGGGTGAGTTAAATGGGCTTGGCCCAAAGATTTAACGTCTTCTGGGCTACCGAAGGGCACATAACTAATAATTAAAATCTGAATATAATAATGACCAGTTGCGATGGTACATAGTAAATGTAGACGATTTCAATTAGCAAAAACACCAGGCAAAAATCCAAAAATGGATAAGCTGTTCCATTGCTGTTGGTAAGAGGCTAATCCGACATATTTTGTGACGAGAAATTGAATGGTGCAAACCGCGTTGCTCTCCGACCAATACTTTTGGCTGTAGCCACAATTGTATGATCATTTATGTTATAATCACGTGCCCAGCAACGGCTCTTACTCCATGGAAACCAAGGAAATTTGCAATTTTTCAACAGCTGGATATGCCTGGCCCAATTACGCATCTTTTGGCACCTTATTGATGTGGGTCAGTGTTCAATTGTACTTTTTACAGCAGACTGTATCAGGTACCTTGTTTTATTTTATATACAAATGGTTTGGTTTTTCTACATGTAGATAAAGACATTGAGTTTGTCTTCGACTTAGAAGAAAGACAATTGCTGGGTAAGTAAAATGGGCTTAGCCCAAATATTTGACGTCTCCTGGGCTACCGAAGGGCACATAACTTATAATCAAAAGTTGAATATAGTAAGGACCAGTCGCAATGGTACATAGTAAATGTAGACGATTTCCATTAGCAAAAAGACCAGGTAAAAATCCAAAAGTAGAAAAACTGTTCCAATGCTGTTGGTAAGAGGCTAATCCGACGTATTTTGTGACGAGAAATCGAATGGTGCAAACCGTGTTGCTCTATGACCAATACTTTTGGCTGTAGCAACAATTGTATGATCATTTATGTTATAATCACGTGCCCAGAAACGACTCTTACTCCATGGAAACCAAGGAAATTTGCAATTTTTCAACAGCTGGATATGCCTGGCCCAATTACGCATCTTTTGGCACCTTATTGATGTGGGTCAGTGTTCAATTGTACTTTTTACAGCAGACTGTATGAAGTACCTTGTTTTATTTTATATACAAATGGTGTTGTTTTTCTACATGTAGATAAAGACATTGAGTGTGTCTTTGAATTAGAAGTAAGACAATTGCTGGGTAGTAAAATGGGCTTGGCCCAAAGATTTGACGTCTTCTGGGCTACCGAAGGGCACATAACTTATAATCAAAAGTTGAATATAGTAAGGACCAGTCGCGATGGTACATAGTAAATGTAGACGATTTCCATTAGCAAAAAGACCAGGCAAAAATCCAAAAGTAGAAAAACTGTTCCAATGCTGTTGGTAAGAGGCTAATCCGACGTATTTTGTGACGAGAAATCGAATGGTGCAAACCGTGTTGCTCTCCGACCAATACTTTTGGCTGTAGCGACACTTGAATGATCATTTATGTTATAATCACGTGCCCAGAAACGGCCCTTACTCCATGAAAACCAAGGAAATTTGCAATATTTCAACAGCTGGATATGCCTGGCCCAATTACGCATCTTTTGGCACCTTATTGATGTGGGTCAGTGTTCAATTGTACTTTTTACAGCAGACTGTATCAAGTACCTTGTTTTATTTTATATACAAATGGTGTGGTTTTTAAACATGTAGATAAAGACATTGAGTTTGTCTTCGACTTAGAAGTAAGGCAATTGCTGGGTAAGTAAAATGGGCTTGGCCCAAATATTTAACGTCTTCTGGGCTACTGAAGGGCACATAACTTATAATTAAAATCTGAATATAGTAATGACCAGTTGCGATGGTACATAGCAAATGTAGCCGATTTCAATTAGCAAAAAGACCAGGCAAAAATCCAAAAGTGGAAAAACTGTTCCATTGCTGTTGGTAAGAGGCTAATCCGACGTATTTTGTGACGAGAAATCTAATGGTGCAAACCGCGTTGCTCTCCGACCAATACTTTTGGCTGTAGCGACAATTGAATGATCATTTATGTTATAATCACGTGCCCAGCAAAGATTCTTACTCCATGGAAACCAAGGAAATTTGCAATTTTTCAACACCTGGATATGCCTGGCCCAATTACGCATCTTTTGGCACCTTATTAATGTGGGTCAGTGTTCAATTGTACTTTTTACAACAGACTGTATGAAGTACCTTGATTTATTTTATATACAAATGGTGTGGTTTTTCAACATGTAGATAAAGACATTGAGTTTGTCTTCGACTTAGAAGTAAGACAATTGCTGGGTAAGTAAAATGGGCTTGGCCCAAAGATTTGACGCCTTGTGGGCTACCAAAGGGCACATAACTAATAATTAAAATCTGAATATAATAATGACCAGTTGCGATGGTACATAGTAAATGTAGACGATTTCAATTAGCAAAAAGACCAGGCAAAAATCCAAAAATGGATAAGCTGTTCCATTGCTGTTGGTAAGAGGCTAATCCGACGTATTTTGTGACGAGAAATCGAATGGTGCAAACCGCGTTGCTCTCCGACCAATACTTTTGGCTGTAGCGACAATTGAATGATCATTTATGTTATAATTACGTGCCCAGAAACGGCTCTTACTCCATGGAAACCAAGGAAATTTGCAATTTTTCAACAGCTGGATATGCCTGGCCCAATTACGCATCTTTTGGCACCTTATTGATGTGGGTCAGTGTTCAATTGTACTTTTTACAGCAGACTGTATCAAGTACCTTGTTTTATTTTATATACAAATAGTGTGGTTTTTCAACATGTAGATAAAGACATTGAGTTTGTCTTCGACTTAGAAGTAAGGCAATTGCTGGGTGAGTAAAATGGGCTTGGCCCAAATATTTAACGTCTTCTGGGCTACTGAAGGGCACATAACTTATAATTAAAATCTGAATATAGTAATGACCAGTTGCGATGGTACATAGCAAATGTAGCCGATTTCTATTAGCAAAAAGACCAGGCAAAAATCCAAAAGTGGAAAAACTGTTCCATTGCTGTTGGTAAGAGGCTAATCCGACGTATTTTGTGACGAGAAATCTAATGGTGCAAACCGCGTTGCTCTCCGACCAATACTTTTGGCTGTAGCGACAATTGAATGATCATTTATGTTATAATCACGTGCCCAGCAAAGATTCTTACTCCATGGAAACCAAGGAAATTTGCAATTTTTCAACAGCTGGATATGCCTGGCCCAATTACGCATCTTTTGGCACCTTATTGATGTGGGTCAGTGTTCAATTGTACTTTTTACAGCATACTGTGTAAAGTACCTTGTTTTAATTTATATACAAATGGTGTGGTTTTTCTACATGTAGATAAAGACATTGAGTTTGTCTTCGACTTAGAAGTAAGACAATTGCTGGGTAGTAAAATGGGCTTGGCCCAAAGATTTGACGTCTTCTGGGCTACCGAAGGGCACATAACTTATAATCAAAAGTTGAATATAGTAAGGACCAGTCGCGATGGTACATAGTAAATGTAGACGATTTCCATTAGCAAAAAGACCAGGTAAAAATCCAAAAGTAGAAAAACTGTTCCAATGCTGTTGGTAAGAGGCTAATCCGACGTATTTTGTGACGAGAAATCGAATGGTGCAAACCGCGTTGCTCTCCGACCAATACTTTTGGCTGTAGCGACAATTGAATGATCATTGATGTCATAATCACGTGCCCAGCAACGGCTCTTACTCCATGGAAACCAAGGAAATTTGCAATTTTTCAACAGCTGGATATGCCTGGCCCAATTACGCATCTTTTGGCACCTTATTGATGTGGGTCAGTGTTCAATTGTACTTTTTACAACAGACTGTATGAAGTGCCTTGATTAATTTTATATACAAATGGTGTGGTTTTTCAACATGTAGATAAAGACATTGAGTTTGTCTTTGACTTAGAAGTAAGACAATTGCTGGGTGAGTAAAATGGGCTTGGCCCAAATATTTGACGTCTTCTGGGCTACTGAAGGGCACATAACTTATAATTAAAATCTGAATATAGTAATGACCAGTTGCGATGGTACATAGTAAATGTAGCCGATTTAAATTAGCAAAAAGACCAGGCAAAAATCCAAAAGTAGAAAAACTGTTCGAATGCTGTTGGTAAGAGGCTAATCCGACGTATTTTGTGACGAGAAATCTAATGGTGCAAACCGTGTTGCTCTCCGACCAATACTTTTGGCTGTAGAGACAATTGTATGATCATTTATGTTATAATCACGTGCCCAGCAACGGCTCTTACTCCACGGAAACCAAGGAAATTTGCAATTTTTTCAACAGCTGGATATGCCTGGCCCAATTACGCATCTTTTGGCACCTTATTGATGTGGGTCAGTGTTCAATTGTACTTTTTACAGCAGACTGTATCAAGTACCTTGTTTTATTTTATATACAAATGGTGTGGTTTTTCTACATGTAGATAAAGACATTGAGTGTGTCTTTGACTTAGAAGTAAGACAATTGCTGGGTAGTGAAATGGGCTTGGCCCAAAGATTTGACGTCTTCTGGGCTACCGAAGGGCACATAACTTATAATCAAAAGTTGAATATAGTAAGGACCAGTCGCGATGGTACATAGTAAATGTAGACGATTTCCATTAGCAAAAAGACCAGGCAAAAATCCAAAAGTAGAAAAAACTGTTCCAATGCTGTTGGTAAGAGGCTAATCCGACGTATTTTGTGACGAGAAATCGAATGGTGCAAACCGTGTTGCTCTCCGACCAATACTTTTGGCTGTAGCGACAATTGAATGATCATTTATGTTATAATCACGTGCCCAGCAACGGCTCTTACTCCACGGAAACCAAGGAAATTTGCAATTTTTCAACAGCTGGATATGCCTGGCCCAATTACGCATCTTTTGGCACCTTATTGATGTGGGTCAGTGTTCAATTGTACTTTTTACAGCAGACTGTATCAAGTACCTTGTTTTATTTTATATACAAATGGTTTGGTTTTTCAACATGTAGATAAAGACATTGAGTTTGTCTTCGACTTACAAGTAAGAAAATTGCTGGGTGAGTAAAATGGGCTTGGCCCAAAGTTTTGACGCCTTGTGGGCTACCAAAGGGCACATAACTAATAATTAAAATCTGAATATAATAATGACCAGTTGCGATGGTACATAGTAAATGTAGCCGATTTCAATTAGCAAAAAGACCAGGCAAAAATCAAAAAATGGATAAGCTGTTCTATTGCTGTTGGTAAGAGGCTAATCCGACATATTTTGTGACGAGAAATTGAATGGTGCGAACCGCGTTGCTCTCCGACCAATACTTTTGGCTGTAGCGACAATTGTATGATCATTGATGTCATAATCACGTGCCCAGCAACGGCTCTTACTCCATGGAAACCAAGGAAATTTGCAATTTTTCAACAGCTGGATAAACCTGGCCCAATTACGCATCTTTTGGCACCTTATTGATGTGGGTCAGTGTTCAATTATACTTTTTACAGCAGACTGTATCAAGTACCTTGTGTTATTTTATATACAAATGGTGTGGTTTTTCTACATGTAGATAAAGACATTGAGTTTGTCTTCGACTTAGAAGTAAGACAATTGCTGGGTGAGTTAAATGGTCTTGGCCCAAAGATTTGACGTCTTCTGGGCTACCGAAGGGCACATAACTTATAATCAAAAGTTGAATATAGCAATGACCAGTCGCGATGGTACATAGTAAATGTAGACGATTTCCATTAGCAAAAAGACCAGGCAAAAATCCAAAAGTAGAAAAACTGTTCCAATGCTGTTGGTAAGAGGCTAATCCGACGTATTTTGTGACGAGAAATCTAATGGTGCAAATCGCGTTGCTCTCCGACCAATACTTTTGGCTGTAGCGACAATTGAATGATCATTTATGTTATAATCACGTGCCCAGCAACGGCTCTTACTCCACGGAAACCAAGGAAATTTGCAATTTTTCAACAGCTGGATATGCCTGGCCCAAAAACGCATCTTTTGGCGCCTTATTGATGTGGGTCAGTGTTCAATTGTACTTTTTACAGAAGACTGCATGAAGTACCTTGTTTTATTTTATATACAAATGGTGTGGTTTTTCAACATGTAGATAAAGACATTGAGTTTGTCTTCGACTTAGAAGTAAGGCATATGCTGGGTGAGTAAAATGAGCTTGGCCCAAATTTTTAACGTCTTCTGGGCTACTGAAGGGCACATAACTTATAATTAAAATCTGAATATAGTAATGACCAGTTGCGATGGTACATAGTAAATGTAGCCGATTTCAATTAGCAAAAAGACCAGGCAAAAATCCAAAAGTGGAAAAACTGTTCCATTGCTGTTGGTAAGAGGCTAATCCGACGTATTTTGTGACGAGAAATCGAATGGTGCAAACCGTGTTGCTCTCCGACCAATACTTTTGGCTGTAACGACAATTGAATGATCATTTATGTTATAATCACGTGCCCAGCAATGACTCTTACTCCATGGAAACCAAGGAAATTTGCAATTTTTCAACAGCTGGATATGCCTGGCCCAATTACGCATCTTTTGGCACCTTATTGATGTGTGTCAGTGTTCAATTGTACTTTTTACAACAGACTGTATGAAGTACCTTGATTTATTTTATATACAAATGGTGTGGTTTTTCAACATGTAGATAAAGACATTGAGTTTGTCTTCGACTTAGAAGTAAGACAATTGCTGGGTAGTAAAATGGGCTTGGCCCAAAGATTTGACGTCTTCTGGGCTACCGAAGGGCACATAACTTATAATTAAAATCTGAATATAATAATGACCAGTTGCAATGGTACATAGTAAATGTAGACGATTTCAATTAGCAAAAGGACCAGGCAAAAATCCAAAAGTGGATAAGCTGTTCCATAGCTATTGGTAAGAGGCTAATCCGACGTATTTTGTGACGAGAAATAGAATGGTGCAAACCGTGTTGCTCTCCGACCAATACTTTTGGCTGTAGCGACAATTGTATGATCATTGATGTCATAATCACGTGCCCAGCAACGGCTCTTACTCCACGGAAACCAAGGAAATTTGCAATTTTTCAACAGCTGGATATGCCTGGCCCAATTACGCATCTTTTGGCACCTTATTGATGTGGGTCAGTGTTCAATTGTACTTTTTACAGCAGACTGTATCAAGTACCTTGTTTTATTTTATATACAAATGGTTTGGTTTTTCTACATGTAGATAAAGACATTGAGTTTGTCTTCGACTTAGAAGTAAGACAATTGCTGGGTGAGTTAAATGGTCTTGGCCCAAAGATTTGACGTCTTCTGGGCTACCGAAGGGCACATAACTTATAATCAAAAGTTGAACATAGTAATGACCAGTCGCGATGGTTCATAGTAAATGTAGACGATTTCCATTAGCAAAAAGACCAGGCAAAAATCCAAAAGTAGAAAAACTGTTCCAATGCTGTTGGTAAGAGGATAATCCGACGTATTTTGTGACGAGAAATCGAATGGTGCGAACCGTGTTGCTCTCCGACCAATACTTTTGGCTGTAGCGACAATTGAATGATCATTTATGTTATAATCACGTGCCCAGCAACGACTCTTACTCCATGGAAACCAAGGAAATTTGCAATTTTTCAACAGCTGGATATGTCTGGCCCAATTACGCATCTTTTGGCACCTTATTGATGTGGGTCAGTGTTCAATTGTACTTTTTACAACAGACTGTATGAAGTACCTTAATTTATTTTATATACAAATGGTGTGGTTTTTCAACATGTAGATAAAGACATTGAGTTTGTCTTCGACTTAAAAGTAAGACAATTGCTGGGTGAGTAAAATGGGCTTGGCCCAAATATTTGACGTCTTCTGGGCTACTGAAGGGCACATAACTTATAATTAAAATCTAAATATAGTAATGACCACTTGCGATGGTACATAGTAAATGTAGCCGATTTCCATTAGCAAAAAGACCAGGCAAAAATCCAAAAGTGGATAAGCTGTTCCATTGCTGTTGGTAAGAGGCTAATCCGACGTATTTTGTGACGAGAAATCTAATGGTGCAAACCGTGTTGCTCTCCGACCAATACTTTTGGCTGTAGCGACAATTGAATGATCATTTATGTTATAATCACGTGCCCAGCAACGGCTCTTACTCCATGGAAACCAAGGAAATTTGCAATTTTTCAACAGCTGGATATGCCTGGCCATATTACGCATCTTTTGGCACCTTATTGATGTGGGTCAGTGTTCAATTGTACTTTTTACAGCAGACTGTATCAAGTACCTTGTTTTATTTTATATACAAATGGTGTGGTTTTTCTACATGTAGATAAAGACATTGAGTTTGTCTTCGACTTAGAAGTAAGGCAATTGCTGAGTGAGTAAAATGGGCTTGGCCCAAATATTTAACGTCTTCTGGGCTACTGAAGGGCACATAACTTATAATTAAAATCTGAATATAGTAATGACCAGTTGCGATGGTACATAGTAAATGTAGCCGATTTCAATTAGCAAAAAGACGAGGCAAAAATCCAAAAGTGGAAAAACTGTTCCATTGCTGTTGGTAAGAGGCTAATGCGACGTATTTTGTGACGAGAAATCTAATGGTGCAAACCGCGTTGCTCTCCGACCAATACTTTTGGCTGTAGCGACAATTGAATGATCATTTATGTTATAATCACGTGCCCAGCAAAGATTCTTACTCCATGGAAACCAAGGAAATTTGCAATTTTTCAACAGCTGGATATGCCTGGCCCAATTACGCATCTTTTGGCTCCTTATTGATGTGGGTCAGTGTTCAATTGTACTTTTTACAACAGACTGTATGAAGTTCCTTGATTTATTTTATATACAAATGGTGTGGTTTTTCAACATGTAGATAAAGACATTGAGTTTGTCTTCGACTTAGAAGTAAGACAATTGCTGGGTAAGTAAAATGGGCTTGGCCCAAAGATTTGACGTCTTCTGGGCTACTGAAGGGCACATAACTTATAATTAAAATCTGAATATAGTAATGACCAGTTGCGATGGTACATAGTAAATGTAACCGATTTCGATTAGCAAAAAGACCAGGCAAAAATCCAAAAGTGGAAAAACTGTTCCATTGCTGTTGGTAAGAGGCTAATCCGACGTATTTTGTGACGAGAAATCGAATGGTGCAAACCGTGTTGCTCTCCGACCAATACTTTTGGCTGTAGCGACAACTGAATGATCATTGATGTCATAATCACGTGCCCAGCAACGGCTCTTACTCCATGGAAACCAAGGAAATTTGCAATTTTTCAACAGCTGGATATGCCTGGCCCAATTACGCATCTTTTGGCACCTTATTGATGTGGGTCAGTGTTCAATTGTACTTTTTAAAGCATACTGTATGAAGTACCTTGTTTTATTTTATATACAATTGGTGTGGTTTTTCTACATGTAGATAAAGACATTGAGTTTGTCTTCGACTTAGAAGTAAGACAATTGCTGGGTAGTAAAATGGGCTTGGCCCAAAGATTTGACGTCTTCTGGGCTACCGAAGGGCACATAACTTATAATCAAAAGTTGAATATAGTAATGACCAGTCGCGATGGTTCATAGTAAATGTAGACGATTTCCATTAGCAAAAAGACCAGGTAAAAATCCAAAAGTAGAAAAACTGTTTCAATGCTGTTGGTAAGAGGCTAATCCGACGTATTTTGTGACGAGAAATCGAATGGTGCAAACCGCGTTGCTCTCCGACCAATACTTTTGGCTGTAGCGACAATTGAATGATCATTTATATTATAGTCACGTGCCCAGAAACGGCTCTTACTCCATGGAAACCAAAGAAATTTGCAATTTTTCAACAGCTGGATATGCCTGGCCCAATTACGCATCTTTTGGCACCTTATTGATGTGGGTCAGTGTTCAATTGTACTTTTTACAGCAGACTGTATCAAGTACCTTGTTTTATTTTATATACAAATGGTGTGGTTTTTCAACATGTAGATAAAGACATTGAGTTTGTCTTCGACTTAGAAGTAAGGCAATTGCTGGGTAAGTAAAATGGGCTTGGCCCAAATATTTGACGTCTTCTGGGCTACTGAAGGGCACATAACTTATAATTAAAATCTGAATATAGTAATGACCAGTTGCGATGGTACATAGTAAATGTAACCGATTTCGATTAGCAAAAAGACCAGGCAAAAATCCAAAAGTGGTAAAACTGTTCCATTGCTGTTGGTAAGAGGCTAATCCGACGTATTTTGTGACGAGAAATCTAATGGTGCAAACCGTGTTGCTCTCCGACCAATACTTTTGGCTGTAGCGACAATTGAATGATCATTTATGTTATAATCACGTGCCCAGCAACGACTCTTACTCCATGGAAACCAAGGAAATTTGCAATTTTTCAACAGCTGGATATGCCTGGCCCAATTACGCATCTTTTGGCACCTTATTGATGTGGGTCAGTGTTCAATTGTACTTTTTACAACAGACTGTATGAAGTACCTTGATTTATTTTATATACAAATGGTGTGGTTTTTCAACATGTAGATAAAGACATTGAGTTTGTCTTCGACTTAGAAGTAAGACAATTGCTGGGTGAGTAAAATGGGCTTGGCCCAAATATTTGACGTCTTCTGGGCTACCGAAGGGCACATAACTTATAATTAAAATCTAAATATAATAATGACCACTTGCGATAGTACATAGTAAATGTAGCCGATTTCAATTAGCAAAAAGACCAGGCAAAAATCCAAAAGTGGAAAATCTGTTCCATTGCTGTTGGTAAGAGGCTAATCCGACGTATTTTGTGACGAGAAATCTAATGGTGCAAACCGTGTTGCTCTCCGACCAATACTTTTGGCTGTAGCGAAAATTGAATGATCATTTATGTTATAATCACGTGCCCAGCAACGGCTCTTACTCCATGGAAACCAAGGAAATTTGCAATTTTTCAACAGCTGGATATGCCTGGCCCAATTACGCATCTTTTGGCACCTTATTGATGTGGGTCAGTGTTCAATTATACTTTTTACAGCAGACTGTATGAAGTACCTTATTTTATTTTATATACAAATGGTGTGGTTTTTCTACATGTAGATAAAGACATTGAGTGTGTCTTTGATTTAGAAGTAAGACAATTGCTGGGTAGTAAAATGGGCTTGGCCCAAAGATTTGACGTCTTCTGGGCTACCGAAGGGCACATAACTTATAATCAAAAGTTGAATATAGTAAGGACCAGTCGCGATGGTACATAGTAAATGTAGACGATTTCCATTAGCAAAAAGACCAGGTAAAAATCCAAAAGTAGAAAAACTGTTCCAATGCTGTTGGTAAGAGGCTAATCCGACGTATTTTGTGACGAGAAATCTAATGGTGCAAACCGTGTTGCTCTCCGACCAATACTTTTGGCTGTAGCGACAATTGAATGATCATTTATGTTATAATCACGTGCCCAGCAACGGCTTTTACTGCACGGAAACCAAGGAAATTTGCAATTTTTCAACAGCTGGATATGCCTGGCCCAATTACGCATCTTTTGGCACCTTATTGATGTGGGTCAGTGTTCAATTATACTTTTTACAGCAGACTGTATGAAGTACCTTATTTTATTTTATATACAAATGGTGTGGTTTTTCTACATGTAGATAAAGACATTGAGTGTGTCTTTGATTTAGAAGTAAGACAATTGCTGGGTAGCAAAATGGGCACCCGTATTTTGTGACGAGAAATCGAATGGTGCAAACCGCGTTGCTCTCCGACCAATACTTTTGGCTGTAGCGACAATTGAATGATCATTTATGTTATAATCACGTGCCCAGCAACGGCTCTTACTCCATGGAAACCAAGGAAATTTGCAATTTTTCAACAGCTGGATATGCCTGGCCCAAAAACGCATCTTTTGGCACCTTATTGATGTGGGTCAGTGTTCAATTGTACTTTTTACAGAAGGCTGCATAAAGTACCTTGTTTTATTTTATATACAAATGGTGTGGTTTTTCAACATGTAGATAAAGACATTGAGTTTGTCTTCGACTTAGAAGTAAGGCAATTGCTGGGTGAGTAAAATGGGCTTGGCCCAAATATTTAACGTCTTCTGGGCTACTGAAGGGCACATAACTAATAATTAAAATCTGAATATAGTAATGACCAGTTGCGATGGTACATAGTAAATGTAGCCGATTTCCATTAGCAAAAAGACCAGGCAAAAATCCAAAAGTGGAAAAACTGTTCCATTGCTGTTAGTAAGAGGCTAATGCGACGTATTTTATGACGAGAAATCTAATGGTGCAAACCGCGTTGCTCTCCGACCAATACTTTTGGCTGTAGCGACAATTGAATGATCATTTATGTTATAATCACGTGCCCAGCAAAGATTCTTACTCCATGGAAACCAAGGAAATTTGCAATTTTTCAACAGCTGAATATGCCTGGCCCAATTACGCATCTTTTGGCTCCTTATTAATGTGGGTCAGTGTTCAATTGTACTTTTTACAACAGACTGTATGAAGTTCCTTGATTTATTTTATATACAAATGGTGTGGTTTTTCAACATGTAGATAAAGACATTGAGTTTGTCTTCGACTTAGAAGTAAGACAATTGCTGGGTAAGTAAAATGGGCTTGGCCCAAATATTTGACGTCTTCTGGGCTACTGAAGGGCACATAACTTATAATTAAAATCTGAATATAGTAATGACCAGTTGCGATGGTACATAGTAAATGTAACCGATTTCGATTAGCAAAAAGACCAGGCAAAAATCCAAAAGTGGAAAGACTGTTCCATTGCTGTTGGTAAGAGGCTAATCCGACGTATTTTGTGACGAGAAATCGAATGGTGCAAACCGTGTTGCTCTCCGACCAATACTTTTGGCTGTAGCGACAATTGAATGATCATTTATGTTATAATCACGTGCCCAGCAACGGCTCTTACTGCACGGAAACCAAGGAAATTTGCAATTTTTCAACAGCTGGATATGCCTGGCCCAATTACGCATCTTTTGGCACCTTATTGATGTGGGTCAGTGTTCAATTGTACTTTTTACAGCAGACTGTATCAAGTACCTTGTTTTATTTTATATACAAATGGTTTGGTTTTTCTACATGTAGATAAAGACATTGAGTTTGTCTTCGACTTAGAAGTAAGACAATTGCTGGGTGAGTTAAATGGTCTTGGCCCAAAGATTTCACGTCTTCTGGGCTACCAAAGGGCACATAACTTATAATCAAAAGTTGAATATAGTAATGACCAGTCGCGATGGTTCATAGTAAATGTAGACGATTTCCATTAGCAAAAAGACCAGGCAAAAATCCAAAAGTAGAAAAACTGTTCCAATGCTGTTGGTAAGAGGCTAATCCGACGTATTTTGTGACGAGAAATCTAATGGTGCAAACCGTGTTGCTCTCCGACCAATACTTTTGGCTGTAGCGACAATTGAATGATCATTTATGTTATAATCACGTGCCCAGCAACGACTCTTACTCCATGGAAACCAAGGAAATTTGCAATTTTTCAACAGCTGGATATGCCTGGCCCAATTACGCATCTTTTGGCACCTTATTGATGTGGGTCAGTGTTCAATTGTACTTTTTACAACAGACTGTATGAAGTACCTTGATTTATTTTATATACAAATGGTGTGGTTTTTCAACATGTAGATAAAGACATTGAGTTTGTCTTCGACTTAGAAGTAAGACAATTGCTGGGTGAGTAAAATGGGCTTGGCCCAAATATTTGACGTCTTCTGGGCTACCGAAGGGCACATAACTTATAATTAAAATCTAAATATAATAATGACCACTTGCGATAGTACATAGTAAATGTAGCCGATTTCAATTAGCAAAAAGACCAGGCAAAAATCCAAAAGTGGAAAATCTGTTCCATTGCTGTTGGTAAGAGGCTAATCCGACGTATTTTGTGACGAGAAATCTAATGGTGCAAACCGTGTTGCTCTCCGACCAATACTTTTGGCTGTAGCGAAAATTGAATGATCATTTATGTTATAATCACGTGCCCAGCAACGGCTCTTACTCCATGGAAACCAAGGAAATTTGCAATTTTTCAACAGCTGGATATGCCTGGCCCAATTACGCATCTTTTGGCACCTTATTGATGTGGGTCAGTGTTCAATTATACTTTTTACAGCAGACTGTATGAAGTACCTTATTTTATTTTATATACAAATGGTGTGGTTTTTCTACATGTAGATAAAGACATTGAGTGTGTCTTTGATTTAGAAGTAAGACAATTGCTGGGTAGTAAAATGGGCTTGGCCCAAAGATTTGACGTCTTCTGGGCTACCGAAGGGCACATAACTTATAATCAAAAGTTGAATATAGTAAGGACCAGTCGCGATGGTACATAGTAAATGTAGACGATTTCCATTAGCAAAAAGACCAGGTAAAAATCCAAAAGTAGAAAAACTGTTCCAATGCTGTTGGTAAGAGGCTAATCCGACGTATTTTGTGACGAGAAATCGAATGGTGCAAACCGTGTTGCTTTCCGACCAATACTTTTGGCTGTAGCGACAATTGAATGATCATTTATGTTATAATCACGTGCCCAGCAACGGCTCTTACTCCATGGAAACCAAGGAAATTTGCAATTTTTCAACAGCTGGATATGCCTGGCCCAATTACGCATCTTTTGGCACCTTATTGATGTGGGTCAGTGTTCAATTGTACTTTTTACAACAGACTGTATGAAGTACCTTGATTTATTTTATATACAAATGGTGTGGTTTTTCAACATGTAGATAAAGACATTGAGTTTGTCTTCGACTTAGAAGTAAGACAATTGCTGGGTGAGTAAAATGGGCTTGGCCCAAATATTTGACGTCTTCTGGGCTACCGAAGGGCACATAACTTATAATTAAAATCTAAATATAATAATGACCACTTGCGATAGTACATAGTAAATGTAGCCGATTTCAATTAGCAAAAAGACCAGGCAAAAATCCAAAAGTGGAAAATCTGTTCCATTGCTGTTGGTAAGAGGCTAATCCGACGTATTTTGTGACGAGAAATATAATGGTGCAAACCGTGTTGCTCTCCGACCAATACTTTTGGCTGTAGCGAAAATTGAATGATCATTTATGTTATAATCACGTGCCCAGCAACGGCTCTTACTCCATGGAAACCAAGGAAATTTGCAATTTTTCAACAGCTGGATATGCCTGGCCCAATTACGCATCTTTTGGCACCTTATTGATGTGGGTCAGTGTTCAATTATACTTTTTACAGCAGACTGTATGAAGTACCTTATTTTATTTTATATACAAATGGTGTGGTTTTTCTACATGTAGATAAAGACATTGAGTGTGTCTTTGATTTAGAAGTAAGACAATTGCTGGGTAGTAAAATGGGCTTGGCCCAAAGATTTGACGTCTTCTGGGCTACCGAAGGGCACATAACTTATAATCAAAAGTTGAATATAGTAAGGACCAGTCGCGATGGTACATAGTAAATGTAGACGATTTCCATTAGCAAAAAGACCAGGTAAAAATCCAAAAGTAGAAAAACTGTTCCAATGCTGTTGGTAAGAGGCTAATCCGACGTATTTTGTGACGAGAAATCGAATGGTGCAAACCGTGTTGCTTTCCGACCAATACTTTTGGCTGTAGCGACAATTGAATGATCATTTATGTTATAATCACGTGCCCAGCAACGGCTCTTACTCCATGGAAACCAAGGAAATTTGCAATTTTTCAACAGCTGGATATGCCTGGCCCAAAAACGCATCTTTTGGCACCTTATTGATGTGGGTCAGTGTTCAATTGTACTTTTTACAGAAGGCTGCATGAAGTACCTTGTTTTATTTTATATACAAATGGTGTGGTTTTTCAACATGTAGATAAAGACATTGAGTTTGTCTTCGACTTAGAAGTAAGGCAATTGCTGGGTGAGTAAAATGGGCTTGGCCCAAATATTTAACGTCTTCTGGGCTACTGAAGGGCACATAACTAATAATTAAAATCTGAATATAGTAATGACCAGTTGCGATGGTACATAGTAAATGTAGCCGATTTCAATTAGCAAAAAGACCAGGCAAAAATCCAAAAGTGGAAAAACTGTTCCATTGCTGTTAGTAAGAGGCTAATGCGACGTATTTTATGACGAGAAATCTAATGGTGCAAACCGCGTTGCTCTCCGACCAATACTTTTGGCTGTAGCGACAATTGAATGATCATTTATGTTATAATCACGTGCCCAGCAAAGATTCTTACTCCATGGAAACCAAGGAAATTTGCAATTTTTCAACAGCTGAATATGCCTGGCCCAATTACGCATCTTTTGGCTCCTTATTAATGTGGGTCAGTGTTCAGTTGTACTTTTTACAACAGACTGTATGAAGTTCCTTGATTTATTTTATATACAAATGGTGTGGTTTTTCAACATGTAGATAAAGACATTGAGTTTGTCTTCGACTTAGAAGTAAGACAATTGCTGGGTGAGTAAAATGGGCTTGGCCCAAATATTTGACGTCTTCTGGGCTACTGAAGGGCACATAACTTATAATTAAAATCTGAATATAGTAATGACCAGTTGCGATGGTACATAGTAAATGTAACCGATTTCGATTAGCAAAAAGACCAGGCAAAATTCCAAAAGTGCAAAAACTGTTCCATTGCTGTTGGTAAGAGGCTAATCCGACGTATTTTGTGACGAGAAATCGAATGGTGCAAACCGTGTTGCTCTCCGACCAATACTTTTGGCTGTAGCGACAACTGAATGATCATTGATGTCATAATCACGTGCCCAGCAACGGCTCTTACTCCATGGAAACCAAGGAAATTTGCAATTTTTCAACAGCTGGATATGCCTGGCCCAATTACGCATCTTTTGGCACCTTATTGATGTGGGTCAGTGTTCAATTGTACTTTTTACAACAGACTGTATGAAGTTCCTTGATTTATTTTATATACAAATGGTGTGGTTTTTCAACATGTAGATAAAGACATTGAGTTTGTCTTCGACTTAGAAGTAAGACAATTGCTGGGTAGTAAAATGGGCTTGGCCCAAAGATTTGACGTCTTCTGGGCTACCGAAGGGCACATAACTTATAATCAAAAGTTGAATATAGTAATGACCAGTCGCGATGGTTCATAGTAAATGTAGACGATTTCCATTAGCAAAAAGACCAGATAAAAATCCAAAAGTAGAAAAACTGTTTCAATGCTGTTGGTAAGAGGCTAATCCGACGTATTTTGTGACGAGAAATCGAATGGTGCAAACCGCGTTGCTCTCCGACCAATACTTTTGGCTGTAGCGACAATTGAATGATCATTTATATTCTAATCACGTGCCCAGAAACGGCTCTTACTCCATGGAAACCAAAGAAATTTGCAATTTTTCAACAGCTGGATATGCCTGGCCCAATTACGCATCTTTTGGCACCTTATTGATGTGGGTCAGTGTTCAATTGTACTTTTTACAGCAGACTGTATCAAGTACCTTGTTTTATTTTATATACAAATGGTGTGGTTTTTCAACATGTAGATAAAGACATTGAGTTTGTCTTCGACTTAGAAGTAAGACGATTGCTGGGTGAGTAAAATGGGCTTGGCCCAAATATTTGACGTCTTCTGGGTTACTAAAGGGCACATAACTTATAATTAAAATCTGAATATAGTAATGACCAGTTGCGATGGTACATAGTAAATGTAACCGATTTCGATTAGCAAAAAGACCAGGCAAAAATCCAAAAGTGATAAAACTGTTCCATTGCTGTTGGTAACAGGCTAATCCGACGGATTTTGTCACGAGAAATCTAATGGTGCAAACCGTGTTGCTCTCCGACCAATACTTTTGGCTGTAGCGACAATTGAATGATCATTGAGGTCATAATCACGTGCCCAGCAACGGCTCTTACTCCATGGAAACCAAGGAAATTTGCAATTTTTCAACAGCTGGATATGCCTGGCCCAATTACGCATCTTTTGGCACCTTATTGATGTGGGTCAGTGTTCAATTGTACTTTTTACAGCAGACTGTATCAAGTACCTTGTTTTATTTTATATACAAATGGTGTGGTTTTTCAACATGTAGATAAAGACATTGAGTTTGTCTTCGACTTAGAAGTAAGGCAATTGCTGGGTAAGTAAAATGGGCTTGGCCCAAAGATTTGACGTCTTCTGGGCTACTGAAGGGCACATAACTTATAATTAAAATCTGAATATAGTAATGACCAGTTGCGATGGTACATAGTAAATGTAACCAATTTCGATTAGCAAAAAGACCAGGCAAAAATCCAAAAGTGGTAAAACTGTTCCATTGCTGTTGGTAAGAGGCTAATCCGACGTATTTTGTGACGAGAAATCTAATGGTGCAAACCGTGTTGCTCTCCGACCAATACTTTTGGCTGTAGCGACAATTAAATGATCATTGATGTCATAATCACGTGCCCAGCAACGACTCTTACTCCATGGAAACCAAGGAAATTTGCAATTTTTCAACAGCTGGATATGCCTGGCCCAATTACGCATCTTTTGGCACCTTATTGATGTGGGTCAGTGTTCAATTGTACTTTTTACAACAGACTGTATGAAGTTCCTTGATTTATTTTATATACAAATGGTGTGGTTTTTCAACATGTAGATAAAGACATTGAGTTTGTCTTCGACTTAGAAGTAAGACAATTGCTGGGTAGTAAAATGGGCTTGGCCCAAAGATTTGACGTCTTCTGGGCTACCGAAGGGCACATAACTTATAATCAAAAGTTGAATATAGTAATGACCAGTCGCGATGGTTCATAGTAAATGTAGACGATTTCCATTAGCAAAAAGACCAGATAAAAATCCAAAAGTAGAAAAACTGTTTCAATGCTGTTGGTAAGAGGCTAATCCGACGTATTTTGTGACGAGAAATCGAATGGTGCAAACCGCGTTGCTCTCCGACCAATACTTTTGGCTGTAGCGACAATTGAATGATCATTTATATTCTAATCACGTGCCCAGAAACGGCTCTTACTCCATGGAAACCAAAGAAATTTGCAATTTTTCAACAGCTGGATATGCCTGGCCCAATTACGCATCTTTTGGCACCTTATTGATGTGGGTCAGTGTTCAATTGTACTTTTTACAGCAGACTGTATCAAGTACCTTGTTTTATTTTATATACAAATGGTGTGGTTTTTCAACATGTAGATAAAGACATTGAGTTTGTCTTCGACTTAGAAGTAAGACGATTGCTGGGTGAGTAAAATGGGCTTGGCCCAAATATTTGACGTCTTCTGGGTTACTAAAGGGCACATAACTTATAATTAAAATCTGAATATAGTAATGACCAGTTGCGATGGTACATAGTAAATGTAACCGATTTCGATTAGCAAAAAGACCAGGCAAAAATCCAAAAGTGATAAAACTGTTCCATTGCTGTTGGTAACAGGCTAATCCGACGGATTTTGTCACGAGAAATCTAATGGTGCAAACCGTGTTGCTCTCCGACCAATACTTTTGGCTGTAGCGACAATTGAATGATCATTGAGGTCATAATCACGTGCCCAGCAACGGCTCTTACTCCATGGAAACCAAGGAAATTTGCAATTTTTCAACAGCTGGATATGCCTGGCCCAATTACGCATCTTTTGGCACCTTATTGATGTGGGTCAGTGTTCAATTGTACTTTTTACAGCAGACTGTATCAAGTACCTTGTTTTATTTTATATACAAATGGTGTGGTTTTTCAACATGTAGATAAAGACATTGAGTTTGTCTTCGACTTAGAAGTAAGGCAATTGCTGGGTAAGTAAAATGGGCTTGGCCCAAAGATTTGACGTCTTCTGGGCTACTGAAGGGCACATAACTTATAATTAAAATCTGAATATAGTAATGACCAGTTGCGATGGTACATAGTAAATGTAACCAATTTCGATTAGCAAAAAGACCAGGCAAAAATCCAAAAGTGGTAAAACTGTTCCATTGCTGTTGGTAAGAGGCTAATCCGACGTATTTTGTGACGAGAAATCTAATGGTGCAAACCGTGTTGCTCTCCGACCAATACTTTTGGCTGTAGCGACAATTAAATGATCATTGATGTCATAATCACGTGCCCAGCAACGACTCTTACTCCATGGAAACCAAGGAAATTTGCAATTTTTCAACAGCTGGATATGCCTGGCCCAATTACGCATCTTTCGGCACCTTATTGATGTGGGTCAGTGTTCAATTATACTTTTTACAGCAGACTGTATGAAGTGCCTTGATTAATTTTATATACAAATGGTGTGGTTTTTCAACATGTAGATAAAGACATTGAGTTTGTCTTTGACTTAGAAGTAAGACAATTGCTGGGTGAGTAAAATGGGCTTGGCCCAAATATTTGACGTCTTCTGGGCTACTGAAGGGCACATAACTTATAATTAAAATCTGAATATAGTAATGACCAGTTGCGATGGTACATAGTAAATGTAGCCGATTTCAATTAGCAAAAAGACCAGGCAAAAATCCAAAAGTGGAAAAACTGTTCCATTGCTGTTGGTAAGAGGCTAATCCGACGTATTTTGTGACGAGAAATCTAATGGTGCAAACCGTGTTGCTCTCCGACCAATACTTTTGGCTGTAGCGACAATTGAATGATCATTTATGTTATAATCACGTGCCCAGCAACGGCTCTTACTCCACGGAAACCAAGGAAATTTGCAATTTTTCAACAGCTGGATATGCCTGGCCCAATTACGCATCTTTTGGCACCTTATTGATGTGGGTCAGTGTTCAATTGTACTTTTTACAGCAGACTGTATCAAGTACCTTGTTTTATTTTATATACAAATGGTTTGGTTTTTCTACATGTAGATAAAGACATTGAGTTTGTCTTCGACTTAGAAGTAAGACAATTGCTGGGTGAGTTAAATGGTCTTGGCCCAAAGATTTCACGTCTTCTGGGCTACCAAAGGGCACATAACTTATAATCAAAAGTTGAATATAGTAATGACCAGTCGCAATGGTTCATAGTAAATGTAGACGATTTCCATTAGCAAAAAGACCAGGCAAAAATCCAAAAGTAGAAAAACTGTTCCAATGCTGTTGGTAAGAGGCTAATCCGACGTATTTTGTGACGAGAAATCGAATGGTGCAAACCGTGTTGCTCTCCGACCAATACTTTTGGCTGTAGCGACAATTGAATGATCATTTATGTTATAATCACGTGCCCAGCAACGACTCTTACTCCATGGAAACCAAGGAAATTTGCAATTTTTCAACAGCTCGATATGCCTGGCCCAATTACGCATCTTTTGGCACCTTATTGATGTGGGTCAGTGTTCAATTGTACTTTTTACAACAGACTGTATGAAGTGCCTTGATTAATTTTATATACAAATGGTGTGGTTTTTCAACATGTAGATAAAGACATTGAGTTTGTCTTTGACTTAGAAGTAAGACAATTGCTGGGTAGTGAAATGGGCTCGGCGCAAAGATTTGACGTCTTCTTGGCTACCGAAGGGCACATAACTTATAATCAAAAGTTGAATATAGTAAGGAACAGTCGCGATGGTACATAGTAAATGTAGACGATTTCAATTAGCAAAAAGACCAGGCAAAAAATCCAAAAGTAGAAAAACTGTTCCAATGCTGTTGGTAAGAGGCTAATCCGACGTATTTTGTGACGAGAAATCGAATGGTGCAAACCGTGTTGCTCTCCGACCAATACTTTTGGCTGTAGCGACAATTGAATGATCATTTATGTTATAATCACGTGCCCAGCAACGGCTCTTACTCCACGGAAACCAAGGAAATTTGCAATTTTTCAACAGCTGGATATGCCTGGCCCAATTACGCATCTTTTGGCACCTTATTGATGTGGGTCAGTGTTCAATTGTACTTTTTACAGCAGACTGTATCAAGTACCTTGTTTTATTTTATATACAAATGGTTTGGTTTTTCAACATGTAGATAAAGACATTGAGTTTGTCTTCGACTTACAAGTAAGACAATTGCTGGGTGAGTAAAATGGGCTTGGCCCAAAGATTTGACGCCTTGTGGGCTACCAAAGGGCACATAACTAATAATTAAAATCTGAATATAATAATGACCAGTCGCGATGGTACATAGTAAATGTAGCCGATTTCAATTAGCAAAAAGACCAGGCAAAAATCCAAAAATGGATAAGCTGTTATATTGCTGTTGGTAAGAGGCTAATCCGACATATTTTGTGACGAGAAATTGAATGGTGCAAACCGCGTTGCTCTCCGACCAATACTTTTGGCTGTAGCGACAATTGTATGATCATTGATGTCATAATCACGTGCCCAGCAACGGCTCTTACTCCATGGAAACCAAGGAAATTTGCAATTTTTCAACAGCTGGATAAACCTGGCCCAATTACGCATCTTTTGGCACCTTATTGATGTGGGTCAGTGTTCAGTTATACTTTTTACAGCAGACTGTATCAAGTACCTTGTGTTATTTTATATACAAATGGTGTGGTTTTTCAACATGTAGATAAAGACATTGAGTTTGTCTTCGACTTAGAAGTAAGGCAATTGCTGGGTGAGTAAAATGAGCTTGGCCCAAATTTTTAACGTCTTCTGGGCTACTGAAGGGCACATAACTTATAATTAAAATCTGAATATAGTAATGACCAGTTGCGATGGTACATAGTAAATGTAGCCGATTTCAATTAGCAAAAAGACCAGGCAAAAATCCAAAAGTGGAAAAACTGTTCCATTGCTGTTGGTAAGAGGCTAATCCGACGTATTTTGTGACGAGAAATCGAATGGTGCAAACCGTGTTGCTTTCCGACCAATACTTTTGGCTGTAGCGACAATTGAATGATCATTTATGTTATAATCACGTGCCCAGCAACGACTCTTACTCCATGGAAACCAAGGAAATTTGCAATTTTTCAACAGCTGGATATGCCTGGCCCAATTACGCATCTTTTGGCACCTTATTGATGTGTGTCAGTGTTCAGTTGTACTTTTTACAACAGACTGTATCAAGTACCTTGATTTATTTTATATACAAATGGTGTGGTTTTTCAACATGTAGATAAAGACATTGAGTTTGTCTTCGACTTAGAAGTAAGACAATTGCTGGGTAGTAAAATGGGCTTGGCCCAAAGATTTGACGTCTTCTTGGCTACCGAAGGGCACATAACTTATAATCAAAAGTTGAATATAGTAATGACCAGTCGCGATGGTTCATAGTAAATGTAGACGATTTCCATTAGCAAAAAGACCAGGCAAAAATCCAAAAGTAGAAAATCTGTTCCAATGCTGTTGGTAAGAGGCTAATCCGACGTATTTTGTAACGAGAAATCGAATGGTGCAAACCGTGTTGCTCTCCGACCAATACATTTGGCTGTAGCGACAATTGAATGATCATTTATGTTATAATCACGTGCCCAGCAACGGCTCTTACTCCATGGAAACCAAGGAAATTTGCAATTTTTCAACAGCTGGATATGCCTGGCCCAAAAACGCATCTTTTGGCACCTTATTAATGTGGGTCAGTGTTCAATTGTACTTTTTACAGCAGACTGTATCAAGTACCTTGATATATTTTATATACAAATGGTGTGGTTTTTCTACATGTAGATAAAGACATTAAGTGTGTCTTCGACTTAGAAGTAAGACAATTGCTGGGTGAGTTAAATGGTCGTGGCCCAAACATTTGACGTCTTCTTGGCTACTAAAGGGCACATAACTTATAATCAAAAGTTGAATATAGTAAAGACCAGTCGCGATGGTTCATAGTAAATGTAGCCGATTTCCATTAGCAAAAAGACCAGGCAAAAATCCAAAAGTAGAAAAACTGTTCCAATGCTGTTGGTAAGAGGCTAATCCGACGTATTTTGTGACGATAAATCGAATGCTGCAAACCGTGTTGCTCTCCGACCAATACTTTTGGCTGCAGAGACAATTAAATGATCATTTATGTTATAATCACGTGCCCAGCAACGGCTCTTACTCCACGGAAACCAAGGAAATTTGCAATTTTTCAACAGCTGGATATGCCTGGCCCAATTACGCATCTTTTGGCACCTTATTAATGTGGGCCAGTGTTCAATTATACTTTTTACAGCAGACTGTATCAAGTGCCTTGTTTTATTTTATATACAAATGGTTTGGTTTTTCTACATGTAGATAAAGACATTGAGTTTGTCTTCGACTTAGAAGTAAGACAATTGCTGGGTGAGTTAAATGGTCTAGGCCCAAAAATTTGACGTCTTCTGGGCTACCGAAGGGCACATAACTTATAATCAAAAGTTGAATATAGTAATGAAGAGTCGCGATGGTTCATAGTAAATGTAGACGATTTCCATTAGCAAAAAGACCAGGCAAAAATCCAAAAGTAGAAAAATTGTTCCAATGCTGTTGGTAAGAGGCTAATCCGACGTATTTTGTGACGAGAAATCGAATGGTGCGAACCGTGTTGCTCTCCGACCAATACTTTTGGCTGTAGCGACAATTGAATGATCATTTATGTTATAATCACGTGCCCAGCAACGAATCTTACTCCATGGAAACCAAGGAAATTTGCAATTTTTCAACAGCTGGATATGCCTGGCCCAATTACGCATCTTTTGGCACCTTATAGATGTGGGTCAGTGTTCAATTGTACTTTTTACAGCATACTGTATGAAGTACCTTGTTTTATTTTATATACAATTGGTGTTGTTTTTCTACATGTAGATAAAGACATTGAGTTTGTCTTCGACTTAGAAGTTAGACAATTGCTGGGTAGTAAAATGGGCTTGGCCCAAAGATTTGACGTCTTCTGGGCTACCGAAGGGCACATAACTTATAATCAAAAGTTGAATATAGTAATGACCAGTCGCGATGGTTCATAGTAAATGTAGACGATTTCCATTAGCAAAAAGACCAGGTAAAAATCCAAAAGTAGAAAAACTGTTTCAATGCTGTTGGTAAGAGGCTAATCCGACGTATTTTGTGACGAGAAATCGAATGGTGCAAACCGCGTTGCTCTCCGGCCAATACTTTTGGCTGTAGCGACAATTGAATGATCATTTATATTATAATCACGTGCCCAGAAACGGCTCTTACTCCATGGAAACCAAAGAAATTTGCAATTTTTCAACAGCTGGATATGCCTGGCCCAATTACGCATCTTTTGGCACCTTATTGATGTGGGTCAGTGTTCAATTGTACTTTTTACAGCAGACTGTATCAAGTACCTTGTTTTATTTTATATACAAATGGTGTGGTTTTTCAACATGTAGATAAAGACATTGAGTTTGTCTTCGACTTAGAAGGAAGACAATTGCTGGGTAAGTAAAATGGGCTTGGCCCAAATATTTGACGTCTTCTGGGTTACTAAAGGGCACATAACTTATAATTAAAATCTGAATATAGTAATGACCAGTTGCGATGGTACATAGAAAATGTAACCGATTTCAATTAGCAAAAAGACCAGGCAAAAATCCAAAAGTGGAAAAACTGTTCCATTGCTGTTGGTAAGAGGCTAATCCGACGTATTTTGTGACGAGAAATCGAATGGTGCAAACCGCGTTGCTCTCCGACCAATACTTTTGGCTGTAGCGACAATTGAATGATCATTTATATTATAATCACGTGCCCAGAAACGGCTCTTACTCCATGGAAACCAAAGAAATTTGCAATTTTTCAACAGCTGGATATGCCTGGCCCAATTACGCATCTTTTGGCACCTTATTGATGTGGGTCAGTGTTCAATTGTACTTTTTACAGCAGACTGTATCAAGTACCTTGTTTTATTTTATATACAAATGGTGTGGTTTTTCAACATGTAGATAAAGACATTGAGTTTGTCTTCGACTTAGAAGTAAGACAATTGCTGGGTAAGTAAAATGGGCTTGGCCCAAATATTTGACGTCTTCTGGGTTACTAAAGGGCACATAACTTATAATTAAAATCTGAATATAGTAATGACCAGTTGCGATGGTACATAGAAAATGTAACCGATTTCGATTAGCAAAAAGACCAGGCAAAAATCCAAAAGTGGAAAAACTGTTTCAATGCTGTTGGTAAGAGGCTAATCCGACGTATTTTGTGACGAGAAATCGAATGGTGCGAACCGTGTTGCTCTCCGACCAATACTTTTGGCTGTAGCGACAATTGAATGATCATTTATGTTATAATCACGTGCCCAGCAACGAATCTTACTCCATGGAAACCAAGGAAATTTGCAATTTTTCAACAGCTGGATATGCCTGGCCCAATTACGCATCTTTTGGCACCTTATAGATGTGGGTCAGTGTTCAATTGTACTTTTTACAGCATACTGTATGAAGTACCTTGTTTTATTTTATATACAATTGGTGTTGTTTTTCTACATGTAGATAAAGACATTGAGTTTGTCTTCGACTTAGAAGTTAGACAATTGCTGGGTAGTAAAATGGGCTTGGCCCAAAGATTTGACGTCTTCTGGGCTACCGAAGGGCACATAACTTATAATCAAAAGTTGAATATAGTAATGACCAGTCGCGATGGTTCATAGTAAATGTAGACGATTTCCATTAGCAAAAAGACCAGGTAAAAATCCAAAAGTAGAAAAACTGTTTCAATGCTGTTGGTAAGAGGCTAATCCGACGTATTTTGTGACGAGAAATCGAATGGTGCAAACCGCGTTGCTCTCCGGCCAATACTTTTGGCTGTAGCGACAATTGAATGATCATTTATATTATAATCACGTGCCCAGAAACGGCTCTTACTCCATGGAAACCAAAGAAATTTGCAATTTTTCAACAGCTGGATATGCCTGGCCCAATTACGCATCTTTTGGCACCTTATTGATGTGGGTCAGTGTTCAATTGTACTTTTTACAGCAGACTGTATCAAGTACCTTGTTTTATTTTATATACAAATGGTGTGGTTTTTCAACATGTAGATAAAGACATTGAGTTTGTCTTCGACTTAGAAGGAAGACAATTGCTGGGTAAGTAAAATGGGCTTGGCCCAAATATTTGACGTCTTCTGGGTTACTAAAGGGCACATAACTTATAATTAAAATCTGAATATAGTAATGACCAGTTGCGATGGTACATAGAAAATGTAACCGATTTCAATTAGCAAAAAGACCAGGCAAAAATCCAAAAGTGGAAAAACTGTTCCATTGCTGTTGGTAAGAGGCTAATCCGACGTATTTTGTGACGAGAAATCGAATGGTGCAAACCGCGTTGCTCTCCGACCAATACTTTTGGCTGTAGCGACAATTGAATGATCATTTATATTATAATCACGTGCCCAGAAACGGCTCTTACTCCATGGAAACCAAAGAAATTTGCAATTTTTCAACAGCTGGATATGCCTGGCCCAATTACGCATCTTTTGGCACCTTATTGATGTGGGTCAGTGTTCAATTGTACTTTTTACAGCAGACTGTATCAAGTACCTTGTTTTATTTTATATACAAATGGTGTGGTTTTTCAACATGTAGATAAAGACATTGAGTTTGTCTTCGACTTAGAAGTAAGACAATTGCTGGGTAAGTAAAATGGGCTTGGCCCAAATATTTGACGTCTTCTGGGTTACTAAAGGGCACATAACTTATAATTAAAATCTGAATATAGTAATGACCAGTTGCGATGGTACATAGAAAATGTAACCGATTTCGATTAGCAAAAAGACCAGGCAAAAATCCAAAAGTGGAAAAACTGTTCCATTGCTGTTGGTAAGAGGCTAATCCGACGTATTTTGTGACGAGAAATCGAATGGTGCAAACCGTGTTGCTCTCCGACCAATACTTTTGGCTGTAGCGACAACTGAATGATCATTGATGTCATAATCACGTGCCCAGCAACGGCTCTTACTCCATGGAAACCAAGGAAATTTGCAATTTTTCAACAGCTGGATATGCCTGGCCCAATTACGCATCTTTTGGCACCTTATTGATGTGGGTCAGTGTTCAATTGTACTTTTTACAGCATACTGTATGAAGTACCTTGTTTTATTTTATATACAATTGGTGTGGTTTTTCTACATGTAGATAAAGGCATTGAGTTTGTCTTCGACTTAGAAGTAAGACAATTGCTGGGTAGTAAAATGGGCTTGGCCCAAAGATTTGACGTCTTCTGGGCTACCGAAGGGCACATAACTTATAATCAAAAGTTGAATATAGTAATGACCAGTCGCGATGGTTCATAGTAAATGTAGACGATTTCCATTAGCAAAAAGACCAGGTAAAAATCCAAAAGTAGAAAAACTGTTTTAATGCTGTTGGTAAGAGGCTAATCCGACGTATTTTGTGACGAGAAATCGAATGGTGCAAACCGCGTTGCTCTCCGACCAATACTTTTGGCTGTAGCGACAATTGAATGATCATTTATATTATAATCACGTGCCCAGAAACGGCTCTTACTCCATGGAAACCAAAGAAATTTGCAATTTTTCAACAGCTGGATATGCCTGGCCCAATTACGCATCTTTTGGCACCTTATTGATGTGGGTCAGTGTTCAATTGTACTTTTTACAGCAGACTGTATCAAGTACCTTGTTTTATTTTATATACAAATGGTGTGGTTTTTCAACATGTAGATAAAGACATTGAGTTTGTCTTCGACTTAGAAGTAAGACAATTGCTGGGTAAGTAAAATGGGCTTGGCCCAAATATTTGACGTCTTCTGGGTTACTAAAGGGCACATAACTTATAATTAAAATCTGAATATAGTAATGACCAGTTGCGATGGTACATAGAAAATGTAACCGATTTCGATTAGCAAAAAAACCAGGCAAAAATCCAAAAGTGGAAAAACTGTTCCATTGCTGTTGGTAAGAGGCTAATCCGACGTATTTTGTGACGAGAAATCGAATGGTGCAAACCGCGTTGCTCTCCGACCAATACTTTTGGCTGTAGCGACAATTGAATGATCATTTATATTATAATCACGTGCCCAGAAACGGCTCTTACTCCATGGAAACCAAAGAAATTTGCAATTTTTCAACAGCTGGATATGCCTGGCCCAATTACGCATCTTTTGGCACCTTATTGATGTGGGTCAGTGTTCAATTGTACTTTTTACAGCAGACTGTATCAAGTACCTTGTTTTATTTTATATACAAATGGTGTGGTTTTTCAACATGTAGATAAAGACATTGAGTTTGTCTTCGACTTAGAAGTAAGACAATTGCTGGGTAAGTAAAATGGGCTTGGCCCAAATATTTGACGTCTTCTGGGTTACTAAAGGGCACATAACTTATAATTAAAATCTGAATATAGTAATGACCAGTTGCGATGGTACATAGAAAATGTAACCGATTTCGATTAGCAAAAAGACCAGGCAAAAATCCAAAAGTGGAAAAACTGTTCCATTGCTGTTGGTAAGAGGCTAATCCGACGTATTTTGTGACGAGAAATCGAATGGTGCAAACCGTGTTGCTCTCCGACCAATACTTTTGGCTGTAGCGACAACTGAATGATCATTGATGTCATAATCACGTGCCCAGCAACGGCTCTTACTCCATGGAAACCAAGGAAATTTGCAATTTTTCAACAGCTGGATATGCCTGGCCCAATTACGCATCTTTTGGCACCTTATTGATGTGGGTCAGTGTTCAATTGTACTTTTTACAGCATACTGTATGAAGTACCTTGTTTTATTTTATATACAATTGGTGTGGTTTTTCTACATGTAGATAAAGGCATTGAGTTTGTCTTCGACTTAGAAGTAAGACAATTGCTGGGTAGTAAAATGGGCTTGGCCCAAAGATTTGACGTCTTCTGGGCTACCGAAGGGCACATAACTTATAATCAAAAGTTGAATATAGTAATGACCAGTCGCGATGGTTCATAGTAAATGTAGACGATTTCCATTAGCAAAAAGACCAGGTAAAAATCCAAAAGTAGAAAAACTGTTTTAATGCTGTTGGTAAGAGGCTAAACTGACGTATTTTGTGACGAGAAATCGAATGGTGCAAACCGCGTTGCTCTCCGACCAATACTTTTGGCTGTAGCGACAATTGAATGATCATTTATATTATAATCACGTGCCCAGAAACGGCTCTTACTCCATGGAAACCAAGGAAATTTGCAATTTTTCAACAGCTGGATATGCCTGGCCCAATTACGCATCTTTTGGCACCTTATTGATGTGGGTCAGTGTTCAATTGTACTTTTTACAGCAGACTGTATCAAGTACCTTGTTTTATTTTATATACAAATGGTGTGGTTTTTCAACATGTAGATAAAGACATTGAGTTTGTCTTCGACTTAGAAGTAAGACAATTGCTGGGTAAGTAAAATGGGCTTGGCCCAAATATTTGACGTCTTCTGGGTTACTAAAGGGCACATAACTTATAATTAAAATCTGAATATAGTAATGACCAGTTGCGATGGTACATAGTAAATGTAACCGATTTCGATTAGCAAAAAGACCAGGCAAAAATCCAAAAGTGATAAAACTGTTCCATTGCTGTTGGTAAGAGGCTAATCCGACGTATTTTGTGACGAGAAATCTAATGGTGCAAACCGTGTTGCTCTCCGACCAATACTTTTGGCTGTAGCGACAATTGAATGATCATTGATGTCATAATTACGTGCCCAGCAACGGCTCTTACTCCATGGAAACCAAGGAAATTTGCAATTTTTCAACAGCTGGATATGCCTGGCCCAATTACGCATCTTTTGGCACCTTATTGATGTGGGTCAGTGTTCAATTGTACTTTTTACAGCAGACTGTATGAAGTTCCTTGATTTATTTTATATACAAATGGTGTGGTTTTTCAACATGTAGATAAAGACATTGAGTTTGTCTTCGACTTAGAAGTAAGACAATTGCTGGGTAAGTAAAATGGGCTTGGCCCAAATATTTGACGTCTTCTGGGCTACTGAAGGGCACATAACTTATAATTAAAATCTGAATATAATAATGACCAGTTGCGATGGTACATAGTAAATGTAACCGATTTCGATTAGCAAAAAGACCAGGCAAAAATCCAAAAGTGAAAAAACTGTTCCATTGCTGTTGGTAAGAGGCTAATCCGACGTATTTTGTGACGAGAAATCTAATGGTGCAAACCGTGTTGCTCTCCGACCAATACTTTTGGCTGTAGCGACAACTGAATAATCATTGATGTCATAATCACGTGCCCAGCAACGGCTCTTACTCCATGGAAACCAAGGAAATTTGCAATTTTTCAACAGCTGGATATGCCTGGCCCAATTACGCATCTTTTGGCACCTTATTGATGTGGGTCAGTGTTCAATTGTACTTTTTACAGCATACTGTATGAAGTACCTTGTTTTATTTTATATACAATTGGTGTGGTTTTTCTACATGTAGATAAAGACATTGAGTTTGTCTTCGACTTAGAAGTAAGACAATTGCTGGGTAGTAAAATGGGCTTGGCCCAAAGATTTGACGTCTTCTGGGCTACCGAAGGGCACATAACTTATAATCAAAAGTTGAATATAGTAATGACCAGTCGCGATGGTTCATAGTAAATGTAGACGATTTCCATTAGCAAAAAGACCAGGTAAAAATCCAAAAGTAGAAAAACTGTTTTAATGCTGTTGGTAAGAGGCTAATCCGACGTATTTTGTGACGAGAAATCGAATGGTGCAAACCGCGTTGCTCTCCGACCAATACTTTTGGCTGTAGCGACAATTGAATGATCATTTATATTATAATCACGTGCCCAGAAACGGCTCTTACTCCATGGAAACCAAAGAAATTTGCAATTTTTCAACAGCTGGATATGCCTGGCCCAATTACGCATCTTTTGGCACCTTATTGATGTGGGTCAGTGTTCAATTGTACTTTTTACAGCAGACTGTATCAAGTACCTTGTTTTATTTTATATACAAATGGTGTGGTTTTTCAACATGTAGATAAAGACATTGAGTTTGTCTTCGACTTAGAAGTAAGACAATTGCTGGGTAAGTAAAATGGGCTTGGCCCAAATATTTGACGTCTTCTGGGTTACTAAAGGGCACATAACTTATAATTAAAATCTGAATATAGTAATGACCAGTTGCGATGGTACATAGAAAATGTAACCGATTTCGATTAGCAAAAAGACCAGGCAAAAATCCAAAAGTGGAAAAACTGTTCCATTGCTGTTGGTAAGAGGCTAATCCGACGTATTTTGTGACGAGAAATCGAATGGTGCAAACCGCGTTGCTCTCCGACCAATACTTTTGGCTGTAGCGACAATTGAATGATCATTTATATTATAATCACGTGCCCAGAAACGGCTCTTACTCCATGGAAACCAAAGAAATTTGCAATTTTTCAACAGCTGGATATGCCTGGCCCAAAAACGCATCTTTTGGCACCTTATTGATGTGGGTCAGTGTTCAATTGTACTTTTTACAGCAGACTGTATCAAGTACCTTGTTTTATTTTATATACAAATGGTGTGGTTTTTCAACATGTAGATAAAGACATTGAGTTTGTCTTCGACTTAGAAGTAAGACAATTGCTGGGTAAGTAAAATGGGCTTGGCCCAAATATTTGACGTCTTCTGGGTTACTAAAGGGCACATAACTTATAATTAAAATCTGAATATAGTAATGACCAGTTGCGATGGTACATAGAAAATGTAACCGATTTCGATTAGCAAAAAGACCAGGCAAAAATCCAAAAGTGGAAAAACTGTTCCATTGCTGTTGGTAAGAGGCTAATCCGACGTATTTTGTGACGAGAAATCGAATGGTGCAAACCGTGTTGCTCTCCGACCAATACTTTTGGCTGTAGCGACAACTGAATGATCATTGATGTCATAATCACGTGCCCAGCAACGGCTCTTACTCCATGGAAACCAAGGAAATTTGCAATTTTTCAACAGCTGGATATGCCTGGCCCAATTACGCATCTTTTGGCACCTTATTGATGTGGGTCAGTGTTCAATTGTACTTTTTACAGCATACTGTATGAAGTACCTTGTTTTATTTTATATACAATTGGTGTGGTTTTTCTACATGTAGATAAAGGCATTGAGTTTGTCTTCGACTTAGAAGTAAGACAATTGCTGGGTAGTAAAATGGGCTTGGCCCAAAGATTTGACGTCTTCTGGGCTACCGAAGGGCACATAACTTATAATCAAAAGTTGAATATAGTAATGACCAGTCGCGATGGTTCATAGTAAATGTAGACGATTTCCATTAGCAAAAAGACCAGGTAAAAATCCAAAAGTAGAAAAACTGTTTTAATGCTGTTGGTAAGAGGCTAAACCGACGTATTTTGTGACGAGAAATCGAATGGTGCAAACCGCGTTGCTCTCCGACCAATACTTTTGGCTGTAGCGACAATTGAATGATCATTTATATTATAATCACGTGCCCAGAAACGGCTCTTACTCCATGGAAACCAAGGAAATTTGCAATTTTTCAACAGCTGGATATGCCTGGCCCAATTACGCATCTTTTGGCACCTTATTGATGTGGGTCAGTGTTCAATTGTACTTTTTACAGCAGACTGTATCAAGTACCTTGTTTTATTTTATATACAAATGGTGTGGTTTTTCAACATGTAGATAAAGACATTGAGTTTGTCTTCGACTTAGAAGTAAGACAATTGCTGGGTAAGTAAAATGGGCTTGGCCCAAATATTTGACGTCTTCTGGGTTGTCTTCTGGGTTACTAAAGGGCACATAACTTATAATTAAAATCTGAATATAGTAATGACCAGTTGCGATGGTACATAGTAAATGTAACCGATTTCGATTAGCAAAAAGACCAGGCAAAAATCCAAAAGTGATAAAACTGTTCCATTGCTGTTGGTAAGAGGCTAATCCGACGTATTTTGTGACGAGAAATCGAATGGTGCAAACCGTGTTGCTCTCCGACCAATACTTTTGGCTGTAGCGACAACTGAATGATCATTGATGTCATAATCACGTGCCCAGCAACGGCTCTTACTCCATGGAAACCAAGGAAATTTGCAATTTTTCAACAGCTGGATATGCCTGGCCCAATTACGCATCTTTTGGCACCTTATTGATGTGGGTCAGTGTTCAATTGTACTTTTTACAGCAGACTGTATGAAGTTCCTTGATTTATTTTATATACAAATGGTGTGGTTTTTCAACATGTAGATAAAGACATTGAGTTTGTCTTCGACTTAGAAGTAAGACAATTGCTGGGTAAGTAAAATGGGCTTGGCCCAAAGATTTGACGTCTTCTGGGCTACTGAAGGGCACATAACTTATAATTAAAATCTGAATATAATAATGACCAGTTGCGATGGTACATAGTAAATGTAACCGATTTCGATTAGCAAAAAGACCAGGCAAAAATCCAAAAGTGAAAAAACTGTTCCATTGCTGTTGGTAAGAGGCTAATCCGACGTATTTTGTGACGAGAAATCTAATGGTGCAAACCGTGTTGCTCTCCGACCAATACTTTTGGCTGTAGCGACAACTGAATGATCATTTATGTCATAATCACGTGCCCAGCAACGGCTCTTACTCCATGGAAACCAAGGAAATTTGCAATTTTTCAACAGCTGGATATGCCTGGCCCAATTACGCATCTTTTGGCACCTTATTGATGTGGGTCAGTGTTCAATTGTACTTTTTACAGCATACTGTATGAAGTACCTTGTTTTATTTTATATACAATTGGTGTGGTTTTTCTACATGTAGATAAAGACATTGAGTTTGTCTTCGACTTAGAAGTAAGACAATTGCTGGGTAGTAAAATGGGCTTGGCCCAAAGATTTGACGTCTTCTGGGCTACCGAAGGGCACATAACTTATAATCAAAAGTTGAATATAGTAATGACCAGTCGCGATGGTTCATAGTAAATGTAGACGATTTCCATTAGCAAAAAGACCAGGTAAAAATTCAAAAGTAGAAAAACTGTTTCAATGCTGTTGGTAAGAAGCTAATCCGACGTATTTTGTGACGAGAAATCGAATGGTGCAAACCGCGTTGCTCTCCGACCAATACTTTTGGCTGTAGCGACAATTGAATGATCATTTATATTATAATCACGTGCCCAGAAACGGCTCTTACTCCATGGAAACCAAAGAAATTTGCAATTTTTCAACAGCTGGATATGCCTGGCCCAATTACGCATCTTTTGGCACCTTATTGATGTGGGTCAGTGTTCAATTGTACTTTTTACAGCAGACTGTATCAAGTACCTTGTTTTATTTTATATACAAATGGTGTGGTTTTTCAACATGTAGATAAAGACATTGAGTTTGTCTTTGACTTAGAAGTAAGACAATTGCTGGGTGAGTAAAATGGGCTTGGCCCAAAGATTTGACGTCTTCTGGGCTACCGAAGGGCACATAACTTATAATCAAAAGTTGAATATAGTAATGACCAGTTGCGATGGTACATAGTAAATGTAACCGATTTCCATTAGCAAAAAGACCAGGCAAAAATCCAAAAGTGGTAAAACTGTTCCATTGCTGTTGGTAAGAGGCTAATCCGACGTATTTTGTGACGAGAAATCTAATGGTGCAAACCGTGTTGCTCTCCGACCAATACTTTTGGCTGTAGCGACAATGAATGATCATTGATGTCATAATCACGTGCCCAGCAACGGCTCTTACTCCATGGAAACCAAGGAAATTTGCAATTTTTCAACAGCTGGATATGCCTGCCCAATTACGCATCTTTTGCACCTTATTGATGTGGGTCAGTGTTCAATTGTACTTTTTACAACAGACTGTATGAAGTGCCTTGATTAATTTTATATACAAATGGTGTGGTTTTTCAACATGTAGATAAAGACATTGAGTTGTCTTTGACTTAGAAGTAAGACAATTGCTGGGTGAGTAAAATGGGCTTGGCCCAAATATTTACGTCTTCTGGGCTACTGAAGGGCACATAACTTATAATTAAAATCTGAATATAGTAATGACCAGTTGCGATGGTACATAGTAAATGTAGCCGATTTCAATTAGCAGAAGACCAGGCAAAAATCCAAAAGTGGAAAAACTGTTCCATTGCTGTTGGTAAGAGGCTAATCCGACGTATTTTGTGACGAGAAATCTAATGTGCAAACCGTGTTGCTCTCCGACCAATACTTTTGGCTGTAGCGACAATTGAATGATCATTTATGTTATAATCACGTGCCCAGCAACGGCTCTTACTGCACGGAAACCAAGGAAATTTGCAATTTTTCAACAGCTGGATATGCCTGGCCAATTACGCATCTTTTGGCACCTTATAGATGTGGGTCAGTGTTCAATTGTACTTTTTACAGCAGACTGTATCAAGTACCTTGTTTTATTTTATATACAAATGGTTTGGTTTTTCTACATGTAAATAAAGACATTGAGTTTGTCTTCGACTAGAAGTAAGACAATTGCTGGGTGAGTTAAATGGTCTTGGCCCAAAGATTTCACGTCTTCTGGGCTACCAAAGGGCACATAACTTATAATCAAAAGTTGAATATAGTAATGACCAGTCGCGATGGTTCATAGTAAATGTAGACGATTTCCATTAGCAAAAAGACCAGGCAAAAATCCAAAGTAGAAAAACTGTTCCAATGCTGTTGGTAAGAGGCTAATCCGACGTATTTGTGACGAGAAATCGAATGGTGCAAACCGTGTTGCTCTCCGACCAATACTTTTGGCTGTAGCGACAATTGAATGATCATTTATGTTATAATCACGTGTCCAGCAACGACTCTTACTCCATGGAACCAAGGAAATTTGCAATTTTTCAACAGCTGGATATGCCTGGCCCAATTACGCATCTTTGGCACCTTATTGATGTGGGGTCAGTGTTCAATTGTACTTTTTACAACAGACTGTATGAAGTACCTTGATTTTTTTTATATACAAATGGTGTGTTTTTCAACATGTAGATAAAGACATTGAGTTTGTCTTCGACTTAGAAGTAAGACAATTGCTGGGTGAGTAAAATGGGCTTGGCCCAAATATTTGACGTCTTCTGGGCTACCGAAGGGCACATAACTTATAATTAAAATCTAAATAAAATAATGACCACTTGCGATGGTACATAGTAAATGTAGCGATTCTTTATTAGCAAAAAGACCAGGCAAAAATCCAAAAGTGGAAAATCTGTTCCATTGCTGTTGGTAAGAGGCTAATCCGACGTATTTTGTGACGAGAAATCTAATGGTGCAAACCGTGTTGCTCTCCGACCAATACTTTTGGCTGTAGCGAAAATGAATGATCATTTATGTTATAATCACGTGCCCAGCAACGGCTCTTACTCCATGGAAACAAGGAAATTTGCCAATTTTTCAACAGCTGGATATGCCTGGCCCAATTACGCATCTTTTGGCACCTTATTGATGTGGGTCAGTGTTCAATTATACTTTTTACAGCAGACTGTATGAAGTACCTTATTTTCTTTTATATACAAATGTGTGGTTTTTCAACATGTAGATAAAGACATTGAGTGTGTCTTTGATTTAGAAGTAAGACAATTGCTGGGTAGTAAAATGGGCTTGGCCCAAAGATTTGACGTCTTCTGGGCTACCGAAGGGCACATAACTTATAATCAAAAGTTGAATATAGTAAGGACCAGTCGCGATGGTACATAGTAAATGTAGACGATTTCCATTAGCAAAAAGACCAGGTAAAAATCCAAAAGTAGAAAAACTGTTCCAATGCTGTTGGTAAGAGGCTAATCCGACGTATTTTGTGACGAGAAATCGAATGGTGCAAACCGTGTTGCTCTCCGACCAATACTTTTGGCTGTAGCGACAATTGAATGATCATTTATGTTATAATCACGTGCCCAGCAACGGCTCTTACTCCATGGAAACCAAGGAAATTTGCAATTTTTCAACAGCTGGATATGCCTGGCCCAAAAACGCATCTTTTGGCACCTTATTGATGTGGGTCAGTGTTCAATTGTACTTTTTACAGAAGGCTGCATGAAGTACCTTGTTTTATTTTATATACAAATGGTGTGGTTTTTCAACATGTAGATAAAGACATTGAGTTTGTCTTCGACTTAGAAGTAAGGCAATTGCTGGGTGAGTAAAATGGGCTTGGCCCAAATATTTAACGTCTTCTGGGCTACTGAAGGGCACATAACTTATAATTAAAATCTGAATATAGTAATGACCAGTTGCGATGGTACATAGTAAATGTAGCCGATTTCAATTAGCAAAAAGACCAGGCAAAAATCCAAAAGTGGAAAAACTGTTCCATTGCTGTTGGTAAGAGGCTAATGCGACGTATTTTATGACGAGAAATCTAATGGTGCAAACCGCGTTGCTCTCCGACCAATACTTTTGGCTGTAGCGACAATTGAATGATCATTTATGTTATAATCACGTGCCCAGCAAAGATTCTTACTCCATGGAAACCAAGGAAATTTGCAATTTTTCAACAGCTGAATATGCCTGGCCCAATTACGCATCTATTGGCACCTTATTGATGTGGGTCAGTGTTCAATTGTACTTTTTACAACAGACTGTATGAAGTTCCTTGATTTATTTTATATACAAATGGTGTGGTTTTTCAACATGTAGATAAAGACATTGAGTTTGTCTTCGACTTAGAAGTAAGACAATTGCTGGGTAAGTAAAATGGTCTTGGCCCAAATATTTGACGTCTTCTGGGCTACTGAAGGGCACATAACTTATAATTAAAATCTGAATATAGTAATGACCAGTTGCGATGGTACATAGTAAATGTAACCGATTTCGATTAGCAAAAAGACCAGGCAAAAATCCAAAAGTGGAAAAACTGTTCCATTGCTGTTGGTAAGAGGCTAATCCGACGTATTTTGTGACGAGAAATCGAATGGTGCAAACCGTGTTGCTCTCCGACCAATACTTTTGGCTGTAGCGACAACTGAATGATCATTGATGTCATAATCACGTGCCCAGCAACGGCTCTTACTCCATGGAAACCAAGGAAATTTGCAATTTTTCAACAGCTGGATATGCCTGGCCCAATTACGCATCTTTTGGCACCTTATTGATGTGGGTCAGTGTTCAATTGTACTTTTTATAGCATACTGTATGAAGTACCTTGTTTTATTTTATATACAATTGGTGTGGTTTTTCTACATGTAGATAAAGACGTTGAGTTTGTCTTCGACTTAGAAGTAAGACAATTGCTGGGTAGTAAAATGGGCTTGGCCCAAAGATTTGACGTCTTCTGGGCTACCGAAGGGCACATAACTTATAATCAAAAGTTGAATATAGTAATGACCAGTCGCGATGGTTCATAGTAAATGTAGACGATTTCCATTAGCAAAAAGACCAGGTAAAAATCCAAAAGTAGAAAAACTGTTTCAATGCTGTTGGTAAGAGGCTAATCCGACGTATTTTGTGACGAGAAATCGAATGGTGCAAACCGCGTTGCTCTCCGACCAATACTTTTGGCTGTAGCGACAATTGAATGATCTTTTATATTATAATCACGTGCCCAGAAACGGCTCTTACTCCATGGAAACCAAAGAAATTTGCAATTTTTCAACAGCTGGATATGCCTGGCCCAATTACGCATCTTTTGGCACCTTATTGATGTGGGTCAGTGTTCAATTGTACTTTTTACAGCAGACTGTATCAAGTACCTTGTTTTATTTTATATACAAATGGTGTGGTTTTTCAACATGTAGATAAAGACATTGAGTTTGTCTTCGACTTAGAAGTAAGACAATTGCTGGGTGAGTAAAATGGGCTTGGCCCAAATATTTGACGTCTTCTGGGTTACTAAAGGGCACATAACTTATAATTAAAATCTGAATATAGTAATGACCAGTTGCGATGGTACATAGTAAATGTAACCGATTTCGATTAGCAAAAAGACCAGGCAAAAATCCAAAAGTGGAAAAACTGTTCCATTGCTGTTGGTAAGAGGCTAATCCGACGTATTTTGTGACGAGAAATCGAATGGTGCAAACCGTGTTGCTCTCCGACCAATACTTTTGGCTGTAGCGACAACTGAATGATCATTTATGTCATAATCACGTGCCCAGCAACGGCTCTTACTCCATGGAAACCAAGGAAATTTGCAATTTTTCAACAGCTGGATATGCCTGGCCCAATTACGCATCTTTTGGCACCTTATTGATGTGGGTCAGTGTTCAATTGTACTTTTTACAGCATACTGTATGAAGTACCTTGTTTTATTTTATATACAATTGGTGTGGTTTTTCTACATGTAGATAAAGACGTTGAGTTTGTCTTCGACTTAGAAGTAAGACAATTGCTGGGTAGTAAAATGGGCTTGGCCCAAAGATTTGACGTCTTCTGGGCTACCGAAGGGCACATAACTTATAATCAAAAGTTGAATATAGTAATGACCAGTCGCGATGGTTCATAGTAAATGTAGACGATTTCCATTAGCAAAAAGACCAGGTAAAAATCCAAAAGTAGAAAAACTGTTTCAATGCTGTTGGTAAGAGGCTAATACGACGTATTTTGTGACGAGAAATCGAATGGTGCAAACCGCGTTGCTCTCCGACCAATACTTTTGGCTGTAGCGACAATTGAATGATCATTTATATTATAATCACGTGCCCAGAAACGGCTCTTACTCCATGGAAACAAAAGAAATTTGCAATTTTTCAACAGCTGGATATGCCTGGCCCAATTACGCATCTTTTGGCACCTTATTGATGTGGGTCAGTGTTCAATTGTACTTTTTACAGCAGACTGTATCAAGTACCTTGATTTATTTTATATACAAATGGTGTGGTTTTTCAACATGTAGATAAAGACATTGAGTTTGTCTTCGACTTAGAAGTAAGACAATTGCTGGGTGAGTAAAATGGGCTTGGCCCAAATATTTGACGTCTTCTGGGTTACTAAAGGGCACATAACTTATAATTAAAATCTGAATATAGTAATGACCAGTTGCGATGGTACATAGTAAATGTAACCGATTTCGATTAGCAAAAAGACCAGGCAAAAATCCAAAAGTGATAAAACTGTTCCCTTGCTGTTGGTAAGAGGCTAATCCGACGGATTTTGTGACGAGAAATCTAATGGTGCAAACCGTGTTGCTCTCCGACCAATACTTTTGGCTGTAGCGACAATTGAATGATCATTGATGTCATAATCACGTGCCCAGCAACGGCTCTTACTCCATGGAAACCAAGGAAATTTGCAATTTTTCAACAGCTGGATATGCCTGGCCCAATTACGCATCTTTTGGCACCTTATTGATGTGGGTCAGTGTTCAATTGTACTTTTTACAGCAGACTGTATCAAGTACCTTGTTTTATTTTATATACAAATGGTGTGGTTTTTCAACATGTAGATAAAGACATTGAGTTTGTCTTCGACTTAGAAGTAAGGCAATTGCTGGGTAAGTAAAATGGGCTTGGCCCAAATATTTGACGTCTTCTGGGCTACTGAAGGGCACATAACTTATAATTAAAATCTGAATATAGTAATGACCAGTTGCGATGGTACATAGTAAATGTAACCAATTTCGATTAGCAAAAAGACCAGGCAAAAATCCAAAAGTGGTAAAACTGTTCCATTGCTGTTGGTAAGAGGCTAATCCGACGTATTTTGTGACGAGAAATCTAATGGTGCAAACCGTGTTGCTCTCCGACCAATACTTTTGGCTGTAGCGACAATTAAATGATCATTGATGTCATAATCACGTGCCCAGCAACGGCTCTTACTCCATGGAAACCAAGGAAATTTGCAATTTTTCAACAGCTGGATATGCCTGGCCCAATTACGCATCTTTTGGCACCTTATTGATGTGGGTCAGTGTTCAATTGTACTTTTTACAGCAGACTGTATGAAGTGCCTTGATTAATTTTATATACAAATGGTGTGGTTTTTCCACATGTAGATAAAGACATTGAGTTTGTCTTTGACTTAGAAGTAAGACAATTGCTGGGTGAGTAAAATGGGCTTGGCCCAAATATTTGACGTCTTCTGGGCTACTGAAGGGCACATAACTTATAATTAAAATCTGAATATAGTAATGACCAGTTGCGATGGTACATAGTAAATGTAGCCGATTTCAATTAGCAAAAAGACCAGGCAAAAATCCAAAAGTGGAAAAACTGTTCCATTGCTGTTGGTAAGAGGCTAATCCGACGTATTTTGTGACAAGAAATCTAATGGTGCAAACCGTGTTGCTCTCCGACCAATACTTTTGGCTGTAGCGACAATTGAATGATCATTTATGTTATAATCACGTGCCCAGCAACGGCTCTTACTGCACGGAAACCAAGGAAATTTGCAATTTTTCAACAGCTGGATATGCCTGGCCAATTACGCATCTTTTGGCACCTTATTGATGTGGGTCAGTGTTCAATTGTACTTTTTACAGCAGACTGTATCAAGTACCTTGTTTTATTTTATATACAAATGGTTTGGTTTTTCTACATGTAGATAAAGACATTGAGTTTGTCTTCGACTTAGAAGTAAGACAATTGCTGGGTGAGTTAAATGGTCTTGGCCCAAAGATTTCACGTCTTCTGGGCTACCAAAGGGCACATAACTTATAATCAAAAGTTGAATATAGTAATGACCAGTCGCGATGGTTCATAGTAAATGTAGACGATTTCCATTAGCAAAAAGACCAGGCAAAAATCCAAAAGTAGAAAAAACTGTTCCAATGCTGTTGGTAAGAGGCTAATCCGACGTATTTTGTGACGAGAAATCGAATGGTGCAAACCGTGTTGCTCTCCGACCAATACTTTTGGCTGTAGCGACAATTGAATGATCATTTATGTTATAATCACGTGCCCAGCAACGACTCTTACTCCATGGAAACCAAGGAAATTTGCAATTTTTCAACAGCTGGATATGCCTGGCCCAATTACGCATCTTTTGGCACCTTATTGATGTGGGTCAGTGTTCAATTGTACTTTTTACAACAGACTGTATGAAGTGCCTTGATTAATTTTATATACAAATGGTGTGGTTTTTCAACATGTAGATAAAGACATTGAGTTTGTCTTTGACTTAGAAGTAAGACAATTGCTGGGTAGTGAAATGGGCTCGGCGCAAAGATTTGACGTCTTCTTGGCTACCGAAGGGCACATAACTTATAATCAAAAGTTGAATATAGTAAGGACCAGTCGCGATGGTACATAGTAAATGTAGACGATTTCAATTAGCAAAAACACCAGGCAAAAATCCAAAAGTAGAAAAACTGTTTCCAATGCTGTTGGTAAGAGGCTAATCCGACGTATTTTGTGACGAGAAATCGAATGGTGCAAACCGTGTTGCTCTCCGACCAATACTTTTGGCTGTAGCGACAATTGAATGATCATTTATGTTATAATCACGTGCCCAGCAACGGCTCTTACTCCACGGAAACCAAGGAAATTTGCAATTTTTCAACAGCTGGATATGCCTGGCCCAATTACGCATCTTTTGGCACCTTATTGATGTGGGTCAGTGTTCAATTGTACTTTTTACAGCAGACTGTATGAAGTACCTTTGTTTTATTTTATATACAAATGGTTTGGTTTTTCAACATGTAGATAAAGACATTGAGTTTGTCTTCGACTTACAAGTAAGACAATTGCTGGGTGAGTAAAATGGGCTTGGCCCAAAGATTTGACGCCTTGTGGGCTACCAAAGGGCACATAACTAATAATTAAAATCTGAATATAATAATGACCAGTCGCGATGGTACATAGTAAATGTAGCCGATTTCAATTAGCAAAAAGACCAGGCAAAAATCCAAAAATGGATAAGCTGTTCTATTGCTGTTGGTAAGAGGCTAATCCGACATATTTTGTGACGAGAAATTGAATGGTGCAAACCGCGTTGCTCTCCGACCAATACTTTTGGCTGTAGCGACAATTGTATGATCATTGATGTCATAATCACGTGCCCAGCAACGGCTCTTACTCCATGGAAACCAAGGAAATTTGCAATTTTTCAACAGCTGGATAAACCTGCCCAATTACGCATCTTTTGGCACCTTATTGATGTGGGTCAGTGTTCAATTATACTTTTTACAGCAGACTGTATCAAGTACCTTGTGTTATTTTATATACAAATGGTGTGGTTTTTCAACATGTAGATAAAGACATTGAGTTTGTCTTCGACTTAGAAGTAAGGCAATTGCTGGGTGAGTAAAATGAGCTTGGCCCAAATTTTTAACGTCTTCTGGGCTACTGAAGGGCACATAACTTATAATTAAAATCTGAATATAGTAATGACCAGTTGCGATGGTACATAGTAAATGTAGACGATTTCCATTAGCAAAAAGACCAGGTAAAAATCCAAAAGTAGAAAAACTGTTCCATTGCTGTTGGTAAGAGGCTATCGACATATTTTGTGACGAGAAATCGAATGGTGCGAACCGTGTTGCTCTCCGACCAATACTTTTGGCTGTAGCGACAATTGAATGATCATTTATGTTATAATCACGTGCCCAGCAACGACTCTTACTCCATGGAAACCAAGGAAATTTGCAATTTTTCAACAGCTGGATATGCCTGGCCCAATTACGCATCTTTTGGCACCTTATTGATGTGGGTCAGTGTTCAATTGTACTTTTTACAGCAGACTGTATCAAGTACCTTGTTTTATTTTATATACAAATGGTGTGGTTTTTCAACATGTAGATAAAGACATTGAGATTGTCTTCGACTTAGAAGTAAGACAATTGCTGGGTGAGTAAAATGGGCTTGGCCCAAATATTTGACGTCTTCTGGGCTACTGAAGGGCACATAACTTATAATTAAAATCTGAATATAGTAATGACCAGTTGTGATGGTACATAGTAAATGTAGCCGATTTCAATTAGCAAAAAGACCAGGCAAAAATCCAAAAGTAGAAAAACTGTTCCATTGCTGTTGGTAAGAGGCTAATCCGACGTATTTTGTGACGAGAAATCTAATGGTGCAAACCGTGTTGCTCTCCGACCAATACTTTTGGCTGTAGCGACAATTGTATGATCATTTATGTTATAATCACGTGCCCAGCAACGGCTCTTACTCCATGGAAACCAAGGAAATTTGCAATTTTTCAACAGCTGGATATGCCTGGCCCAATTACGCATCTTTTGGCACCTTATTGATGTGGGTCAGTGTTCAATTGTACTTTTTACAGCAGACTGTATCAAGTACCTTGTTTTATTTTATATACAAATGGTGTGGTTTTTCTACATGTAGATAAAGACATTGAGTGTGTCTTTGACTTAGAAGTAAGACAATTGCTGGGTAGTAAAATGGGCTTGGCCCAAATATTTGACGTCTTCTGGGCTACCGAAGGGCACATAACTTATAATCAAAAGTTGAATATAGTAAGAACCAGTCGCGATGGTACATAGTAAATGTAGACGATTTCCATTAGCAAAAAGACCAGGCAAAAATCCAAAAGTAGAAAAACTGTTCCAATGCTGTTGGTAAGAGGCTAATCCGACGTATTTTGTGACGAGAAATCGAATGGTGCAAACCGTGTTGCTCTCCGACCAATACTTTTGGCTGTAGCGACAATTGAATGATCATTTATGTTATAATCACGTGCCCAGCAACGGCTCTTACTTCACGGAAACCAAGGAAATTTGCAATTTTTCAACAGCTGGATATGCCTGGCCCAATTACGCATCTTTTGGCACCTTATTGATGTGGGTCAGTGTTCAATTGTACTTTTTACAACAGACTGTATCAAGTACCTTGTTTTATTTTATATACAAATGGTTTGGTTTTTCAACATGTAGATAAAGATATTGAGTTTGTCTTCGACTTAGAAGTAAGACAATTGCTGGGTGAGTAAAAATGGGCTTGGCCCAAAGATTTGACGCCTTGTGGGCTACCAAAGGGCACATAACTAATAATTAAAATCTGAATATAATAATGACCAGTTGCGATGGTACAGTAGACGATTTCCATTAGCAAAAAGACCAGGCAACAATCCAAAAGTAGAAAATCTGTTCCAATGCTGTTGGTAAGAGGCTAATCCGACGTATTTTGTGACGAGAAATCGAATGGTGCAAACCGTGTTGCTCTCCGACCAATACTTTTGGCTGTAGCGACAATTGAATGATCATTTATGTTATAATCACGTGCACACCAACGGCTCTTACTCCATGGAAACCAAGGAAATTTGCAATTTTTCAACAGCTGGATATGCCTGGCCCAAATACGCATCTTTTGGCACCTTATTAATGTGGGTCAGTGTTCAATTGTACTTTTTACAGCAGACTGTATCAAGTACCTTGATATATTTTATATACAAATGGTGTGGTTTTTCTACATGTAGATAAAGACATTAAGTTTGTCTTGGACTTAGAAGTAAGACAATTGGCTGGGTGAGTTAAATGGTCGTGGCCCAAAGATTTGACGTTTTCTTGGCTACTGAAGGGCACATAACTTATAATCAAAAGTTGAATATAGTAAAGACCAGTCGCGATGGTTCATAGTAAATGTAGACGATTTCAATTAGCAAAAAGACCAGGCAAAAATCCAAAAGTAGAAAAACTGTTCCAATGCTGTTGGTAAGAGGCTAATTCGACGTATTTTGTGACGAGAAATCGAATGGTGCAAAACCGTGTTGCTCTCCGACCAATACTTTTGGCTGCAGCGACAATTAAATGATCATTTATGTTATAATCACGTGCCCAGCAACGGCTCTTACTCCATGGAAACCAAGGAAATTTGCAATTTTTCAACAGCTGGATATGCCTGGCCCAATTACGCATCTTTTGGCACCTTATTAATGTGGGTCAGTGTTCAGTTGTACTTTTTACAACAGACTGTATGAAGTACCTTGATTTATTTTATATAACAAATGGTGTGGTTTTTCAACATGTAGATAAAGACATTGAGTTTGTCTTCGACTTAGAAGTAAGACAATTGCTGGGTGAGTAAAATGGGCTTGGCCCAAATATTTGACGTCTTCTTGGCTACCGAAGGGCACATAACTTACAATCAAAAGTTGAATATAGTAATGACCAGTCGCGATGGTTCATAGTAAATGTAGACGATTTCCATTAGCAAAAAGACCAGGCAAAAATCCAAAAGTAGAAAAACTGTTCCAATGCTGTTGGCTAAGAGGCTAATCCGACGTATTTTGTGACGAGAAATCGAATGGTGCAAACCGTGTTGCTCTCCGACCAATACTTTTGGCTGTAGCGACAATTGAATGATCATTTATGTTATAATCACGTGCACACCAACGGCTCTTACTCCATGGAAACCAAGGAAATTTGCAATTTTTCAACAGCTGGATATGCCTGGCCCAAATACGCATCTTTTGGCACCTTATTAATGTGGGTCAGTGTTCAATTGTACTTTTTACAGCAGACTGTATCAAGTACCTTGATATATTTTATATACAAATGGTGTGGTTTTTCTACATGTAGATAAAGACATTAAGTTTGTCTTGGACTTAGAAGTAAGACAATTGCTGGGTGAGTTAAATGGTCGTGGCCCAAAGATTTGACGTTTTCTTGGCTACTGAAGGGCACATAACATTATAATCAAAAGTTGAATATAGTAAAGACCAGTCGCGATGGTTCATAGTAAATGTAGACGATTTCAATTAGCAAAAAGACCAGGCAAAAATCCAAAAGTAGAAAAAACTGTTCCAATGCTGTTGGTAAGAGGCTAATCCGACGTATTTTGTGACGAGAAATCGAATGGTGCAAACCGTGTTGCTCTCCGACCAATACTTTTGGCTGCAGCGACAATTAAATGATCAGTTTATGTTATAATCACGTGCCCAGCAACGGCTCTTACTCCATGGAAACCAAGGAAATTTGCAATTTTTCAACAGCTGGATATGCCTGGCCCAATTACGCATCTTTTGGCACCTTATTAATGTGGGGTCAGTGTTCAGTTGTACTTTTTACAACAGACTGTATGAAGTACCTTGATTTATTTTATATACAAATGGTGTGGTTTTTCAACATGTAGATAAAGACATTGAGTTTGTCTTCGACTTAGAAGTAAGACAATTGCTGGGTGAGTAAAATGGGCTTGGCCCAAATATTTGACGTCTTTTGGGCTACTGAAGGGCACATAACTTACAATCAAAAGTTGAATATAGTAATGACCAGTCGCGATGGTTCATAGTAAATGTAGACGATTTCCATTAGCAAAAAGACCAGGCAAAAATTTAAGAGTAGAAAAACTGTTCCAATGGTGTTGGTAAGAGGCTAATCCGACGTATTTTGTGACGAGAAATCGAATGGTGCAAACCGTGTTGCTCTCCGACCAATACTTTTGGCTGTAGCGACAATTGAATGATCATTTATGTTTTATTACGTGCACAGCAACGGCTCTTACTCCATGGAAACCAAGGAAATTTGCAATTTTTCAACAGCTGGATATGCCTGGCCCAATTACGCATCTATTGGCACCTTATTGATGTGGGTCAGTGTTCAATTATACTTTTTACAACAGACTGTATCAAGTACCTTGATTTATTTTATATACAAATGGTGTGGTTTTTCAACATGTAGATAAAGACATTGAGATTGTCTTGGACTTAGAAGTAAGACAATTGCTGGATGAGTAAAATGGGCGTGGCCCAAATATTTGACGTCTTCTGGGCTACTGAAGGGCACATAACTTATAATTAAAATCTGAATATAGTCATGACCACTTGCGATGGTACATAGTAAATGTAGACGATTTCCATTAGCAAAAAGACCAGGCAAAAATCCAAAAGTAGAAAAAACTGTTCCAATGCTGTTGGTAAGAGGCTAATCCGACGTATTTTGTGACGAGAAATCGAATGGTGCAAACCGTGTTGCTCTCCGACCAATACTTTTGGCTGCAGCGACAATTAAATGATCATTTATGTTATAATCACGTGCCCAGCAACGGCTCTTACTCCATGGAAACCAAGGAAATTTGCAATTTTTCAACAGCTGGATATGCCTGGCCCAATTACGCATCTTTTGGCACCTTATTAATGTGGGTCAGTGTTCAATTGTACTTTTTTCAACAGACTGTATGAAGTACCTTGATTTATTTTATATACAAATGGTGTGGTTTTTCAACATGTAGATAAAGACATTGAGTTTGTCTTGGACTTAGAAGTAAGACAATTGCTGGGTGAGTAAAATGGGCTTGGCCCAAATATTTGACGTCTTCTGGGCTACTGAAGGGCACATAACTTACAATCAAAAGTTGAATATAGTAATGACCAGTCGCGATGGTTCATAGTAAATGTAGACGATTTCCATTAGCAAAAAGACCAGGCAAAAATTTAAGAGTAGAAAAACTGTTCCAATGCTGTTGGTAAGAGGCTAATCCGACGTATTTTGTGACGAGAAATCGAATGGTGCAAACCGTGTTGCTCTCCGACCAATACTTTTGGCTGTAGCGACAATTGAATGATCATTTATGTTTTATTACGTGCACAGCAACGGCTCTTACTCCATGGAAACCAAGGAAATTTGCAATTTTTCAACAGCTGGATATGCCTGGCCCAATTACGCATCTATTGGCACCTTATTGATGTGGGTCAGTGTTCAATTATACTTTTTACAACAGACTGTATCAAGTACCTTGATTTATTTTATATACAAATGGTGTGGTTTTTCAACATGTAGATAAAGACATTGAGTTTGTCTTCGACTTAGAAGTAAGACAATTGCTGGATGAGTAAAATGGGCTTGGCCCAAATATTTGACGTCTTCTGGGCTACTGAAGGGCACATAACTTATAATTAAAATCTGAATATAGTCATGACCACTTGCGATGGTACATAGTAAATGTAGACGATTTCCATTAGCAAAAAGACCAGGCAAAAATCCAAAAGTAGAAAAACTGTTCCAATGCTGTTGGTAAGAGGCTAATCCGACGTATTTTGTGACGAGAAATCGAATGGTGCAAACCGTGTTGCTCTCCGACCAATACTTTTGGCTGCAGCGACAATTAAATGATCATTTATGTTATAATCACGTGCCCAGCAACGGCTCTTACTCCATGGAAACCAAGGAAATTTGCAATTTTTCAACAGCTGGATATGCCTGGCCCAATTACGCATCTTTTGGCACCTTATTGATGTGGGTCAGTGTTCAATTGTACTTTTTACAGCAGACTGTATCAAGTACCTTGTTTTATTTTATATACAAATGGTTTGGTTTTTCTACATGTAGATAAAGACATTGAGTTTGTCTTCGACTTAGAAGTAAGACAATTGCTGGGTGAGTTAAATGGTCTTGGCCCAAAGATTTCACGTCTTCTGGGCTACCAAAGGGCACATAACTTATAATCAAAAGTTGAATATAGTAATGACCAGTCGCGATGGTTCATAGTAAATGTAGACGATTTCCATTAGCAAAAAGACCAGGCAAAAATCCAAAAGTAGAAAAACTGTTCCAATGCTGTTGGTAAGAGGCTAATCCGACGTATTTTGTGACGAGAAATCGAATGGTGCAAACCGTGTTGCTCTCCAACCAATACTTTTGGCTGTAGCGACAATTGAATGATCATTTATGTTATAATCACGTGCCCAGCAACGACTCTTACTCCATGGAAACCAAGGAAATTTGCAATTTTTCAACAGCTGGATATGCCTGGCCCAATTACGCATCTTTTGGCACCTTATTGATGTGGGTCAGTGTTCAATTGTACTTTTTACAACAGACTGTATGAAGTGCCTTGATTAATTTTATATACAAATGGTGTGGTTTTTCAACATGTAGATAAAGACATTGAGTTTGTCTTTGACTTAGAAGTAAGACAATTGCTGGGTAGTGAAATGGGCTCGGCGCAAAGATTTGACGTCTTCTTGGCTACCGAAGGGCACATAACTTATAATCAAAAGTTGAATATAGTAAGGACCAGTCGCGATGGTACATAGTAAATGTAGACGATTTCAATTAGCAAAAACACCAGGCAAAAATCCAAAAGTAGAAAAACTGTTCCAATGCTGTTGGTAAGAGGCTAATCCGACGTATTTTGTGACGAGAAATCGAATGGTGCAAACCGTGTTGCTCTCCGACCAATACTTTTGGCTGTAGCGACAATTGAATGATCATTTATGTTATAATCACGTGCCCAGCAACGGCTCTTACTCCACGGAAACCAAGGAAATTTGCAATTTTTCAACAGCTGGATATGCCTGGCCCAATTACGCATCTTTTGGCACCTTATTGATGTGGGTCAGTGTTCAATTGTACTTTTTACAGCAGACTGTATGAAGTACCTTGTTTTATTTTATATACAAATGGTTTGGTTTTTCAACATGTAGATAAAGACATTGAGTTTGTCTTCGACTTACAAGTAAGACAATTGCTGGGTGAGTAAAATGGGCTTGGCCCAAAGATTTGACGCCTTGTGGGCTACCAAAGGGCACATAACTAATAATTAAAATCTGAATATAATAATGACCAGTCGCGATGGTACATAGTAAATGTAGCCGATTTCAATTAGCAAAAAGACCAGGCAAAAATCCAAAAATGGATAAGCTGTTCTATTGCTGTTGGTAAGAGGCTAATCCGACATATTTTGTGACGAGAAATTGAATGGTGCAAACCGCGTTGCTCTCCGACCAATACTTTTGGCTGTAGCGACAATTGTATGATCATTGATGTCATAATCACGTGCCCAGCAACGGCTCTTACTCCATGGAAACCAAGGAAATTTGCAATTTTTCAACAGCTGGATAAACCTGGCCCAATTACGCATCTTTTGGCACCTTATTGATGTGGGTCAGTGTTCAATTATACTTTTTACAGCAGACTGTATCAAGTACCTTGTGTTATTTTATATACAAATGGTGTGGTTTTTCAACATGTAGATAAAGACATTGAGTTTGTCTTCGACTTAGAAGTAAGGCAATTGCTGGGTGAGTAAAATGAGCTTGGCCCAAATTTTTAACGTCTTCTGGGCTACTGAAGGGCACATAACTTATAATTAAAATCTGAATATAGTAATGACCAGTTGCGATGGTACATAGTAAATGTAGACGATTTCCATTAGCAAAAAGACCAGGTAAAAATCCAAAAGTAGAAAAACTGTTCCATTGCTGTTGGTAAGAGGCTAATCCGACATATTTTGTGACGAGAAATCGAATGGTGCGAACCGTGTTGCTCTCCGACCAATACTTTTGGCTGTAGCGACAATTGAATGATCATTTATGTTATAATCACGTGCCCAGCAACGACTCTTACTCCATGGAAACCAAGGAAATTTGCAATTTTTCAACAGCTGGATATGCCTGGCCCAATTACGCATCTTTTGGCACCTTATTGATGTGGGTCAGTGTTCAATTGTACTTTTTACAGCAGACTGTATCAAGTACCTTGTTTTATTTTATATACAAATGGTGTGGTTTTTCAACATGTAGATAAAGACATTGAGATTGTCTTCGACTTAGAAGTAAGACAATTGCTGGGTGAGTAAAATGGGCTTGGCCCAAATATTTGACGTCTTCTGGGCTACTGAAGGGCACATAACTTATAATTAAAATCTGAATATAGTAATGACCAGTTGTGATGGTACATAGTAAATGTAGCCGATTTCAATTAGCAAAAAGACCAGGCAAAAATCCAAAAGTAGAAAAACTGTTCCATTGCTGTTGGTAAGAGGCTAATCCGACGTATTTTGTGACGAGAAATCTAATGGTGCAAACCGTGTTGCTCTCCGACCAATACTTTTGGCTGTAGCGACAATTGTATGATCATTTATGTTATAATCACGTGCCCAGCAACGGCTCTTACTCCATGGAAACCAAGGAAATTTGCAATTTTTCAACAGCTGGATATGCCTGGCCCAATTACGCATCTTTTGGCACCTTATTGATGTGGGTCAGTGTTCAATTGTACTTTTTACAGCAGACTGTATCAAGTACCTTGTTTTATTTTATATACAAATGGTGTGGTTTTTCTACATGTAGATAAAGACATTGAGTGTGTCTTTGACTTAGAAGTAAGACAATTGCTGGGTAGTAAAATGGGCTTGGCCCAAATATTTGACGTCTTCTGGGCTACCGAAGGGCACATAACTTATAATCAAAAGTTGAATATAGTAAGAACCAGTCGCGATGGTACATAGTAAATGTAGACGATTTCCATTAGCAAAAAGACCAGGCAAAAATCCAAAAGTAGAAAAACTGTTCCAATGCTGTTGGTAAGAGGCTAATCCGACGTATTTTGTGACGAGAAATCGAATGGTGCAAACCGTGTTGCTCTCCGACCAATACTTTTGGCTGTAGCGACAATTGAATGATCATTTATGTTATAATCACGTGCCCAGCAACGGCTCTTACTTCACGGAAACCAAGGAAATTTGCAATTTTTCAACAGCTGGATATGCCTGGCCCAATTACGCATCTTTTGGCACCTTATTGATGTGGGTCAGTGTTCAATTGTACTTTTTACAACAGACTGTATCAAGTACCTTGTTTTATTTTATATACAAATGGTTTGGTTTTTCAACATGTAGATAAAGATATTGAGTTTGTCTTCGACTTAGAAGTAAGACAATTGCTGGGTGAGTAAAATGGGCTTGGCCCAAAGATTTGACGCCTTGTGGGCTACCAAAGGGCAGATAACTAATAATTAAAATCTGAATATAATAATGACCAGTTGCGATGGTACATAGTAAATGTAGCCGATTTCAATGAGCAAAAAGACCAGGCAAAAATCCAAAAATGGATAAGCTGTTCTACTGCTGTTGGTAAGAGGCTAATCCGACATATTTCGTGACGAGAAATTGAATGGTGCAAACCGCGTTGCTCTCCGACCAATACTTTTGGCTGTAGCGACAATTGTATGATCATTGATGTCATAATCACGTGCCCAGCAACGGCTCTTACTCCATGGAAACCAAGGAAATTTGCAATTTTTCAAGAGCTGGATAAACCTGGCCCAATTACGCATCTTTTGGCACCTTATTGATGTGGGTCAGTGTTCAATTATACTTTTTACAACAGACTGTATCAAGTACCTTGTGTTATTTTATATACAAATGGTGTGGTTTTTCTACATGTAGATAAAGACATTGAGTTTGTCTTCGACTTAGAAGTAAGACAATTGCTGGGTGAGTTAAATGGGCTTGGCCCAAAGATTTGACGTCTTCTTGGCTACCGAAGGGCACATAACTTATAATCAAAAGTTGAATATAGTAATGACCAGTCGCGATGGTTCATAGTAAATGTAGACGATTTCCATTAGCAAAAAGACCAGGCAACAATCCAAAAGTAGAAAATCTGTTCCAATGCTGTTGGTAAGAGGCTAATCCGACGTATTTTGTGACGAGAAATCGAATGGTGCAAACCGTGTTGCTCTCCGACCAATACTTTTGGCTGTAGCGACAATTGAATGATCATTTATGTTATAATCACGTGCACACCAACGGCTCTTACTCCATGGAAACCAAGGAAATTTGCAATTTTTCAACAGCTGGATATGCCTGGCCCAAATACGCATCTTTTGGCACCTTATTAATGTGGGTCAGTGTTCAATTGTACTTTTTACAGCAGACTGTATCAAGTACCTTGATATATTTTATATACAAATGGTGTGGTTTTTCTACATGTAGATAAAGACATTAAGTTTGTCTTGGACTTAGAAGTAAGACAATTGCTGGGTGAGTTAAATGGTCGTGGCCCAAAGATTTGACGTTTTCTTGGCTACTGAAGGGCACATAACTTATAATCAAAAGTTGAATATAGTAAAGACCAGTCGCGATGGTTCATAGTAAATGTAGACGATTTCAATTAGCAAAAAGACCAGGCAAAAATCCAAAAGTAGAAAAACTGTTCCAATGCTGTTGGTAAGAGGCTAATCCGACGTATTTTGTGACGAGAAATCGAATGGTGCAAACCGTGTTGCTCTCCGACCAATACTTTTGGCTGCAGCGACAATTAAATGATCATTTATGTTATAATCACGTGCCCAGCAACGGCTCTTACTCCATGGAAACCAAGGAAATTTGCAATTTTTCAACAGCTGGATATGCCTGGCCCAATTACGCATCTTTTGGCACCTTATTAATGTGGGTCAGTGTTCAATTGTACTTTTTTCAACAGACTGTATGAAGTACCTTGATTTATTTTATATACAAATGGTGTGGTTTTTCAACATGTAGATAAAGACATTGAGTTTGTCTTGGACTTAGAAGTAAGACAATTGCTGGGTGAGTAAAATGGGCTTGGCCCAAATATTTGACGTCTTCTGGGCTACTGAAGGGCACATAACTTACAATCAAAAGTTGAATATAGTAATGACCAGTCGCGATGGTTCATAGTAAATGTAGACGATTTCCATTAGCAAAAAGACCAGGCAAAAATCCAAAAGTAGAAAAACTGTTCCAATGCTGTTGGTAAGAGGCTAATCCGACGTATTTTGTGACGAGAAATCGAATGGTGCAAACCGTGTTGCTCTCCGACCAATACTTTTGGCTGCAGCGACAATTGAATGATCATTTATGTTATAATCACCTGCACAGCAACGGCTCTTACTCCATGGAAACCAAGGAAATTTGCAATTTTTCAGCAGCTGGATATGCCTGGCCCAATTACGCATCTTTTGGCACCTTATTGATGTGGGTCAGTGTTCAATTGTACTTTTTACAACAGACTGTATCAAGTACCTTGATTTATTTTATATACAAATGGTGTGGTTTTTCAACATGTAGATAAAGACATTGAGATTGTCTTGGACTTAGAAGTAAGACAATTGCTGGGTGAGTAAAATGGGCTTGGCCCAAATATTTGACGTCTTCTGGGTTACTAAAGGGCACATAACTTATAATTAAAATCTGAATATAGTAATGACCAGTTGCGATGGTACATAGTAAATGTAACCGATTTCGATTAGCAAAAAGACCAGGCAAAAATCCAAAAGTGATAAAACTATTCCCTTGCTGTTGGTAAGAGGCTAATCCGACGGATTTTGTGACGAGAAATCGAATGGTGCAAACCGTGTTGCTCTCCGACCAATACTTTTGGCTGCAGCGACAATTAAATGATCATTTATGTTATAATCACGTGCCCAGCAACGGCTCTTACTCCATGGAAAACCAAGGAAATTTGCAATTTTTCAACAGCTGGATATGCCTGGCCCAATTACGCATCTTTTGGCACCTTATTAATGTGGGTCAGTGTTCAGTTGTACTTTTTACAACAGACTGTATGAAGTACCTTGATTTATTTTATATACAAATGGTGTGGTTTTTCAACATGTAGATAAAGACATTGAGTTTGTCTTGGACTTAGAAGTAAGACAATTGCTGGGTGAGTAAAATGGGCTTGGCCCAAATATTTGACGTCTTCTGGGCTACTGAAGGGCACATAACTTACAATCAAAAGTTGAATATAGTAATGACCAGTCGCGATGGTTCATAGTAAATGTAGACGATTTCCATTAGCAAAAAGACCAGGCAAAAATTTAAGAGTAGAAAAACTGTTCCAATGCTGTTGGTAAGAGGCTAATCCGACGTATTTTGTGACGAGAAATCGAATGGTGCAAACCACGTTGCTCTCCGACCAATACTTTTGGCTGTAGCGACAATTGAATGATCATTTATGTTTTATTACGTGCACAGCAACGGCTCTTACTCCATGGAAACCAAGGAAATTTGCAATTTTTCAACAGCTGGATATGCCTGGCCCAATTACGCATCTATTGGCACCTTATTGATGTGGGTCAGTGTTCAATTATACTTTTTACAACAGACTGTATCAAGTACCTTGATTTATTTTATATACAAATGGTGTGGTTTTTCAACATGTAGATAAAGACATTGAGTTTGTCTTCGACTTAGAAGTAAGACAATTGCTGGATGAGTAAAATGGGCTTGGCCCAAATATTTGACGTCTTCTGGGCTACTGAAGGGCACATAACTTATAATTAAAATCTGAATATAGTCATGACCACTTGCGATGGTACATAGTAAATGTAGACGATTTCCATTAGCAAAAAGACCAGGCAAAAATCCAAAAGTAGAAAAACTGTTCCAATGCTGTTGGTAAGAGGCTAATCCGACGTATTTTGTGACGAGAAATCGAATGGTGCAAACCGTGTTGCTCTCCGACCAATACTTTTGGCTGCAGCGACAATTGAATGATCATTTATGTTATAATCACCTGCACAGCAACGGCTCTTACTCCATGGAAACCAAGGAAATTTGCAATTTTTCAACAGCTGGATATGCCTGGCCCAATTACGCATCTTTTGGCACCTTATTTATGTGGGTCAGTGTTCAATTGTACTTTTTTCAACAGACTGTATCAAGTACCTTGATTTATTTTATATACAAATGGTGTGGTTTTTCAACATGTAGATAAAGACATTGAGTTTGTCTTGGACTTAGAAGTAAGACAATTGCTGGGTGAGTAAAATGGGCTTGGCCCAAATATTTGACGTCTTCTGGGCTACTGAAGGGCACATAACTTACAATCAAAAGTTGAATATAGTAATGACCAGTCGCGATGGTTCATAGTAAATGTAGACGATTTCCATTAGGAAAAAGACCAGGCAAAAATCCAAAAGTAGAAAAACTGTTCCAATGCTGTTGGTAAGAGGCTAATCCGACGTATTTTGTGACGAGAAATCGAATGGTGCAAACCGTGTTGCTCTCCGACCAATACTTTTGGCTGCAGCGACAATTAAATGATCATTTATGTTATAATCACGTGCACAGCAACGGCTCTTACTCCATGGAAACCAAGGAAATTTGCAATTTTTCAACAGCTGGATATGCCTGGCCCAATTACGCATCTTTTGGCACCTTATTAATGTGGGTCAGTGTTTAATTGTACTTTTTACAACAGACTGTATCAAGTACCTTGATTTATTTTATATACAAATGGTGTGGTTTTTCAACATGTAGATAAAGACATTGAGTTTGTCTTGGACTTAGAAGTAAGACAATTGCTGGGTGAGTAAAATGGGCTTGGCCCAAATATTTGACGTCTTCTGGGCTACTGAAGGGCACATAACTTACAATCAAAAGTTGAATATAGTAATGACCAGTCGCGATGGTTCATAGTAAATGTAGACGATTTCCATTAGCAAAAAGACCAGGCAAAAATTTAAGAGTAGAAAAACTGTTCCAATGCTGTTGGTAAGAGGCTAATCCGACGTATTTTGTGACGAGAAATCGAATGGTGCAAACCGTGTTGCTCTCCGACCAATACTTTTGGCTGTAGCGACAATTGAATGATCATTTATGTTTTATTACGTGCACAGCAACGGCTCTTACTCCATGGAAACCAAGGAAATTTGCAATTTTTCAACAGCTGGATATGCCTGGCCCAATTACGCATCTTTTGGCACCTTATTTATGTGGGTCAGTGTTCAATTGTACTTTTTTCAACAGACTGTATCAAGTACCTTGATTTATTTTATATACAAATGGTGTGGTTTTTCAACATGTAGATAAAGACATTGAGTTTGTCTTGGACTTAGAAATAAGACAATTGCTGGGTGAGTAAAATGGGCTTGGCCCAAATATTTGACGTCTTCTGGGCTACTGAAGGGCACATAACTTACAATCAAAAGTTGAATATAGTAATGACCAGTCGCGATGGTTCATAGTAAATGTAGACGATTTCCATTAGGAAAAAGACCAGGCAAAAATCCAAAAGTAGAAAAACTGTTCCAATGCTGTTGGTAAGAGGCTAATCCGACGTATTTTGTGACGAGAAATCGAATGGTGCAAACCGTGTTGCTCTCCGACCAATACTTTTGGCTGCAGCGACAATTAAATGATCATTTATGTTATAATCACGTGCACAGCAACGGCTCTTACTCCATGGAAACCAAGGAAATTTGCAATTTTTCAACAGCTGGATATGCCTGGCCCAATTACGCATCTTTTGGCACCTTATTAATGTGGGTCAGTGTTTAATTGTACTTTTTACAACAGACTGTATCAAGTACCTTGATTTATTTTATATACAAATGGTGTGGTTTTTCAACATGTAGATAAAGACATTGAGTTTGTCTTGGACTTAGAAGTAAGACAATTGCTGGGTGAGTAAAATGGGCTTGGCCCAAATATTTGACGTCTTCTGGGCTACTGAAGGGCACATAACTTACAATCAAAAGTTGAATATAGTAATGACCAGTCGCGATGGTTCATAGTAAATGTAGACGATTTCCATTAGCAAAAAGACCAGGCAAAAATTTAAGAGTAGAAAAACTGTTTCAATGCTGTTGGTAAGAGGCTAATCCGACGTATTTTGTGACGAGAAATCGAATGGTGCAAACCGTGTTGCTCTCCGACCAATACTTTTGGCTGTAGCGACAATTGAATGATCATTTATGTTTTATTACGTGCACAGCAACGGCTCTTACTCCATGGAAACCAAGGAAATTTGCAATTTTTCAGCAGCTGGATATGCCTGGCCCAATTACGCATCTATTGGCACCTTATTGATGTGGGTCAGTGTTCAATTGTACTTTTTACAACAGACTGTATCAAGTACCTTGATTTATTTTATATACAAATGGTGTGGTTTTTCAACATGTAGATAAAGACATTGAGATTGTCTTCGACTTAGAAGTAAGACAATTGCTGGATGAGTAAAATGGGCTTGACCCAAATATTTGACGTCTTCTGGGCTACTGAAGGGCACATAACTTATAATTAAAATCTGAATATAGTAATGACCACTTGCGATGGTACATAGTAAATGTAGACGATTTCAATTAGCAAAAAGACCAGGCAAAAATCCAAAAGTAGAAAAACTGTTCCAATGCTGTTGGTAAGAGGCTAATCCGACGTATTTTGTGACGAGAAATCGAATGGTGCAAACCGTGTTGCTCTCCGACCAATACTTTTGGCTGCAGCGACAATTAAATGATCATTTATGTTATAATCACGTGCCCAGCAACGGCTCTTACTCCATGGAAACCAAGGAAATTTGCAATTTTTCAACAGCTGGATATGCCTGGCCCAATTACGCATCTTTTGGCACCTTATTTATGTGGGTCAGTGTTCAATTGTACTTTTTTTCAACAGACTGTATGAAGTACCTTGATTTATTTTAATATACAAATGGTGTGGTTTTTCAACATGTAGATAAAGACATTGAGTTTGTCTTGGACTTAGAAGTAAGACAATTGCTGGGTGAGTAAAATGGGCTTGGCCCAAATATTTGACGTCTTCTGGGCTACTGAAGGGCACATAACTTACAATCAAAAGTTGAATATAGTAATGACCAGTCGCGATGGTTCATAGTAAATGTAGACGATTTCCATTAGCAAAAAGACCAGGCAAAAATCCAAAAGTAGAAAAACTGTTCCAATGCTGTTGGTAAGACGCTAATCCGACGTATTTTGTGACGAGAAATCGAATGGTGCAAACCGTGTTGCTCTCCGACCAATACTTTTGGCTGCAGCGACAATTAAATGATCATTTATGTTATAATCACCTGCACAGCAACGGCTCTTACTCCATGGAAACCAAGGAAATTTGCAATTTTTCAGCAGCTGGATATGCCTGGCCCAATTACGCATCTTTTGGCACCTTATTGATGTGGGTCAGTGTTCAATTGTACTTTTTACAACAGACTGTATCAAGTACCTTGATTTATTTTATATACAAATGGTGTGGTTTTCAACATGTAGATAAAGACATTGAGATTGTCTTGGACTTAGAAGTAAGACAATTGCTGGGTGAGTAAAATGGGCTTGGCCCAAATATTTGACGTCTTCTGGGCTACTGAAGGGCACATAACTTACAATCAAAAGTTGAATATAGTAATGACCAGTCGCGATGGTTCATAGTAAATTGTAGACGATTTCCATTAGCAAAAAGTCCAGGCAAAAATCCAAAAGTAGAAAAACTGTTCCAATGCTGTTGGTAAGAGGCTAATCCGACGTATTTTGTGACGAGAAATCGAATGGTGCAAACCGTGTTGCTCTCCGACCAATACTTTTGGCTGCAGCGACAATTAAATGATCATTTATGTTATAATCACGTGCACAGCAACGGCTCTTACTCCATGGAAACCAAGGAAATTTGCAATTTTTCAACAGCTGGATATGCCTGGCCCAATTACGCATCTTTTGGCACCTTATTAATGTGGGTCAGTCTTTAATTGTACTTTTTACAACAGACTGTATGAAGTACCTTGATTTATTTTATATACAAATGCTGTGGTTTTTCAACATGTAGATAAAGACATTGAGTTTGTCTTGGACTTAGAAGTAAGACAATTGCTGGGTGAGTAAAATGGGCTTGGCCCAAATATTTGACGTCTTCTGGGCTACTGAAGGGCACATAACTTACAATCAAAAGTTGAATATAGTAATGACCAGTCGCGATGGTTCATAGTAAATGTAGACGATTTCCATTAGCAAAAAGACCAGGCAAAAATCCAAAAGTAGAAAAACTGTTCCAATGCTGTTGGTAAGAGGCTAATCCGACGTATTTTGTGACGAGAAATCTAATGGTGCAAACCGTGTTGCTCTCCGACCAATACTTTTGGCTGTAGCGACAATTGAATGATCATTTATGTTATAATCAAGTGCACACCAACGGCTCTTACTCCATGGAAACCAAGGAAATTTGCAATTTTTCAGCAGCTGGATAAGCCTGGCCCAATTACGCATCTTTTGGCACCTTATTGATGTGGGTCAGTGTTCAATTGTACTTTTTACAACAGACTGTATCAAGTACCTTGATTTATTTTATATACAAATGGTGTGGTTTTTCAACATGTAGATAAAGACATTGAGTTTGTCTTCGACTTAGAAGTAAGACAATTGCTGGGTGAGTAAAATGGGCTTGGCCCAAATATTTGACGTCTTCTGGGCTACTGAAGGGCACATAACTTATAATTAAAATCTGAATATAGTAATGACCACATGCGATGGTACATAGTAAATGTAACCGATTTCAATTAGCAAAAAGACCAGGCAAAAATCCAAAAGTGCAAAAACTGTTCCATTGCTGTTGGTAAGAGGCTAATCCGACGTATTTTGTGACGAGAAATCGAATGGTGCAAACCGCGTTGCGCTCCGACCAATACTTTTGGCTGTAGCGACAATTAAATGATCATTTATGTTATAATCACGTGCCCAGCAACGGCTCTTACTCCATGGAAACCAAGGAAATTTGCAATTTTTCAACAGCTGGATATGCCTGGCCCAATTACGCATCTTTTGGCACCTTATTGATGTGGGTCAGTGTTCAATTGTACTTTTTACAACAGACTGTATCAAGTACCTTGATTTATTTTATATACAAATGGTGTGGTTTTTTAACATGTAGATAAAGACATTGAGTTTGTCTTCGACTTAGAAGTTAGACAATTGCTGAGTGAGTAAAATGGACTTGGCCCAAATATTTGATTTCTTCTGGGCTACTGAAGGGCACATAACTTATAATTAAAATCTGAATATAGTAATGACCAGTTGCGATGGTACATAGTAAATGTAGCCGATTTCAATTAGCAAAAAGACCAGGCAAAAATCCAAAAGTGGAAAAAACTGTTCCATTGCTGATGGTAAGAGGCTAATCCGACGTATTTTGTGACGAGAAATCGAATGGTGCAAACCGCGTTGCTCTCCGACCAATACTTTTGGCTGTAGCGACAATTGAATGATCATTTATATTATAATCGCGTGCCCAGCAACGGCTCTTACTCCATGGAAACCAAGGAAATTTGCAATTTTTCAACAGCTGGATATGCCTGGCCCAAAAACGCATCTTTTGGCACCTTATTGATGTGGGTCAGTGTTCAATTGTACTTTCTACAGCAGACTGTATTAAGTACCTTTTTTTATTTTATATACAAATGGTGTGGTTTTTCACCATGTAGATAAAGACATTGAGTTTGTCTTAGACTTAGAAGTAAGACAATTGCTGGGTGAGTAAAATGGGCTTGGCCCAAAGATTGGACGTCTTCTGGGCTACTGAAGGGCACATAACTTATAATCAAAAGTTGAATATAGTAAGGACCAGTCGCAATGGTACATAGTAAATGTAGACGATTTCCATTAGCAAAAAGACCAGGCAAAAATCCAAAAGTAGAAAAACTGTTCCAATGCTGTTGGTAAGAGGCTAATCCGACGTATTTTGTGACGAGAAATCGAATGGTGCAAACCGCGTTGCTCTCCGACCAATACTTTTGGCTGTAGCGACAATTGAATGATCATTTATGTTATAATCACGTGCCCAGCAACGGCTCTTACTCCATGGAAACCAAGGAAATTTGCAATTTTTCAACAGCTGGATATGCCTGGCCCAAAAACGCATCTTTTGGCGCCTTATTGATGTGGGTCAGTGTTCAATTGTACTTTTTACAGAAGACTGCATGAAGTACCTTGTTTTATTTTATATACAAATGGTGTGGTTTTTCTACATGTAGATAAAGACATTGAGTTTGTCTTCGACTTAGAAGTAAGACAATTGCTGGGTGAGTTAAGTGGTCTTGGCCCAAAGATTTGACGTCTTCTTGGCTACCGAAGGGCACATAACTTATAATTAAAAGTTGAATATAGTAAGGACCAGTCGCGATGGTTCATAGTAAATGTAGACGATTTCCATTAGCAAAAAGACCAGGCAAAATTCCAAAAGTAGAAAAACTATTCCAATGCTGTTGGTAAGAGGCTAATCCGACGTATTTTGTGACGAGAAATCGAATGGTGCAAACCGTGTTGCTTTCCGACCAATACTTTTGGCTGTAGCGACAATTGAATGATCATTTATGTTATTATCACGTGCCCAGCAACGGCTCTTACTCCATGGAAACCAAGGAAATTTGCAATTTTTCAGCAGCTGGATATGCCTGGCCCAATTACGCATCTTTTGCCACCTTATTGATGTGGGTCAGTGTTCAATTGTACTTTTTACAGCAGACTGTATCAAGTACCTTGTTTTATTTTATATACAAATGGTGTGGTTTTTCTACATGTAGATAAAGACATTGAGTTTGTCTTGGACTTAGAAGTAAGACAATTGCTGGGTGAGTAAAATGGGCTTGGCCCAAATATTTGACGTCTTCTGGGCTACTGAAGGGCACATAACTTACAATCAAAAGTTGAATATAGTAATGACCAGTCGCGATGGTTCATAGTAAATGTAGACGATTTCCATTAGCAAAAAGACCAGGCAAAAATCCAAAAGTAGAAAAACTGTTCCAATGCTGTTGGTAAGAGGCTAATCCGACGTATTTTGTGACGAGAAATCTAATGGTGCAAACCGTGTTGCTCTCCGACCAATACTTTTGGCTGTAGCGACAATTGAATGATCATTTATGTTATAATCAAGTGCACACCAACGGCTCTTACTCCATGGAAACCAAGGAAATTTGCAATTTTTCAGCAGCTGGATAAGCCTGGCCCAATTACGCATCTTTTGGCACCTTATTGATGTGGGTCAGTGTTCAATTGTACTTTTTACAACAGACTGTATCAAGTACCTTGATTTATTTTATATACAAATGGTGTGGTTTTTTAACATGTAGATAAAGACATTGAGTTTGTCTTCGACTTAGAAGTTAGACAATTGCTGAGTGAGTAAAATGGACTTGGCCCAAATATTTGATTTCTTCTGGGCTACTGAAGGGCACATAACTTATAATTAAAATCTGAATATAGTAATGACCAGTTGCGATGGTACATAGTAAATGTAGCCGATTTCAATTAGCAAAAAGACCAGGCAAAAATCCAAAAGTGGAAAAACTGTTCCATTGCTGATGGTAAGAGGCTAATCCGACGTATTTTGTGACGAGAAATCGAATGGTGCAAACCGCGTTGCTCTCCGACCAATACTTTTGGCTGTAGGGACAATTGAATGATCATTTATATTATAATTGCGTGCCCAGCAACGGCTCTTACTCCATGGAAACCAAGGAAATTTGCAATTTTTCAACAGCTGGATATGCCTGGCCCAAAAACGCATCTTTTGGCACCTTATTGATGTGGGTCAGTGTTCAATTGTACTTTCTACAGCAGACTGTATTAGGTACCTTTTTTTATTTTATATACAAATGGTGTGGTTTTTCACCATGTAGATAAAGACATTGAGTTTGTCTTAGACTTAGAAGTAAGACAATTGCTGGGTAGTAAAATGGGCTTGGCCCAAAGATTGGACGTCTTCTGGGCTACTGAAGGGCACATAACTTATAATCAAAAGTTGAATATAGTAAGGACCAGTCGCAATGGTACATAGTAAATGTAGACGATTTCCATTAGCAAAAAGACCAGGCAAAAATCCAAAAGTAGAAAAACTGTTCCAATGCTGTTGGTAAGAGGCTAATCCGACGTATTTTGTGACGAGAAATCGAATGGTGCAAACCGCGTTGCTCTCCGACCAATACTTTTGGCTGTAGCGACAATTGAATGATCATTTATGTTATAATCACGTGCCCAGCAACGGCTCTTACTCCATGGAAACCAAGGAAATTTGCAATTTTTCAACAGCTGGATATGCCTGGCCCAAAAACGCATCTTTTGGCGCCTTATTGATGTGGGTCAGTGTTCAATTGTACTTTTTACAGAAGACTGCATGAAGTACCTTGTTTTATTTTATATACAAATGGTGTGGTTTTTCTACATGTAGATAAAGACATTGAGTTTGTCTTCGACTTAGAAGTAAGACAATTGCTGGGTGAGTTAAGTGGTCTTGGCCCAAAGATTTGACGTCTTCTTGGCTACCGAAGGGCACATAACTTATAATTAAAAGTTGAATATAGTAAGGACCAGTCGCGATGGTTCATAGTAAATGTAGCCGATTTCCATTAGCAAAAAGACCAGGCAAAATTCCAAAAGTAGAAAAACTGTTCCAATGCTGTTGGTAAGAGGCTAATCCGACGTATTTTGTGACGAGAAATCGAATGGTGCAAACCGTGTTGCTTTCCGACCAATACTTTTGGCTGTAGCGACAATTGAATGATCATTTATGTTATTATCACGTGCCCAGCAACGGCTCTTACTCCATGGAAACCAAGGAAATTTGCAATTTTTCAGCAGCTGGATATGCCTGGCCCAATTACGCATCTTTTGCCACCTTATTGATGTGGGTCAGTGTTCAATTGTACTTTTTACAGCAGACTGTATCAAGTACCTTGTTTTATTTTATATACAAATGGTGTGGTTTTTCTACATGTAGATAAAGACATTGAGTTTGTCTTGGACTTAGAAGTAAGACAATTGCTGGGTGAGTAAAATGGGCTTGGCCCAAATATTTGACGTCTTCTGGGCTACTGAAGGGCACATAACTTACAATCAAAAGTTGAATATAGTAATGACCAGTCGCGATGGTTCATAGTAAATGTAGACGATTTCCATTAGCAAAAAGACCAGGCAAAAATCCAAAAGTAGAAAAACTGTTCCACTGCTGTTGGTAAGAGGCTAATCCGACGTATTTTGTGACGAGAAATCTAATGGTGCAAACCGTGTTGCTCTCCGACCAATACTTTTGGCTGTAGCGACAATTGAATGATCATTTATGTTATAATCAAGTGCACACCAACGGCTCTTACTCCATGGAAACCAAGGAAATTTGCAATTTTTCAGCAGCTGGATAAGCCTGGCCCAATTACGCATCTTTTGGCACCTTATTGATGTGGGTCAGTGTTCAATTGTACTTTTTACAACAGACTGTATCAAGTACCTTGATTTATTTTATATACAAATGGTGTGGTTTTTCAACATGTAGATAAAGACATTGAGTTTGTCTTCGACTTAGAAGTAAGACAATTGCTGGGTGAGTAAAATGGGCTTGGCCCAAATATTTGACGTCTTCTGGGCTACTGAAGGGCACATAACTTATAATTAAAATCTGAATATAGTAATGACCACATGCGATGGTACATAGTAAATGTAGCCGATTTCAATTAGCAAAAAGACCAGGCAAAAATCCAAAAGTGCAAAAACTGTTCCATTGCTGTTGGTAAGAGGCTAATCCGACGTATTTTGTGACGAGAAATCGAATGGTGCAAACCGCGTTGCTCTCCGACCAATACTTTTGGCTGTAGCGACAATTAAATGATCATTTATGTTATAATCACGTGCCCAGCAACGGCTCTTACTCCATGGAAACCAAGGAAATTTGCAATTTTTCAACAGCTGGATATGCCTGGCCCAATTACGCATCTTTTGGCACCTTATTAATGTGGGTCAGTGTTCAGTTGTACTTTTTACAGCAGACTGTATCAAGTACCTTGATTTATTTTATATACAAATGGTGTGGTTTTTTAACATGTAGATAAAGACATTGAGTTTGTCTTCGACTTAGTAGTTAGACAATTGCTGAGTGAGTAAAATGGGCTTGGCCCAAATATTTGATTTCTTCTGGGCTACTGAAGGGCACATAACTTATAATTAAAATCTGAATATAGTAATGACCAGTTGCGATGGTACATAGTAAATGTAGCCGATTTCAATTAGCAAAAAGACCAGGCAAAAATCCAAAAGTGGAAAAACTGTTCCAATGCTGTTGGTAAGAGGCTAATCCGACGTATTTTGTGACGAGAAATCGAATGGTGCAAACCGCGTTGCTCTCCGACCAATACTTTTGGCTGTAGCGACAATTGAATGATCATTTATGTTATAATCACGTGCCCAGCAACGGCTCTTACTCCATGGAAACCAAGGAAATTTGCAATTTTTCAACAGCTGGATATGCCTGGCCCAAAAACGCATCTTTTGGCGCCTTATTGATGTGGGTCAGTGTTCAATTGTACTTTTTACAGAAGACTGCATGAAGTACCTTGTTTTATTTTATATACAAATGGTGTGGTTTTTCTACATGTAGATAAAGACATTGAGTTTGTCTTCGACTTAGAAGTAAGACAATTGCTGGGTGAGTTAAGTGGTCTTGGCCCAAAGATTTGACGTCTTCTTGGCTACCGAAGGGCACATAACTTATAATTAAAAGTTGAATATAGTAAGAACCAGTCGCGATGGTTCATAGTAAATGTAGACGATTTCCATTAGCAAAAAGACCAGGCAAAATTCCAAAAGTAGAAAAACTATTCCAATGCTGTTGGTAAGAGGCTAATCCGACGTATTTTGTGACGAGAAATCGAATGGTGCAAACCGTGTTGCTTTCCGACCAATACTTTTGGCTGTAGCGACAATTGAATGATCATTTATGTTATTATCACGTGCCCAGCAACGGCTCTTACTCCATGGAAACCAAGGAAATTTGCAATTTTTCAACAGCTGGATATGCCTGGCCCAATTACGCATCTTTTGCCACCTTATTGATGTGGGTCAGTGTTCAATTGTACTTTTTACAGCAGACTGTATCAAGTACCTTGTTTTATTTTATATACAAATGGTGTGGTTTTTCTACATGTAGATAAAGACATTGAGTTTGTCTTCGACTTAGAAGTAAGACAATTGCTGGGTGAGTTAAATGGGCTTGGCCCAAATATTTGACGTCTTCTTGGCTACCGAAGGGCACATAACTTATAATCAAAAGTTGAATATAGTAATGACCAGTCGCGATGGTTCATAGTAAATATAGACGATTTCCATTAGCAAAAAGACCAGGCAAAAATCCAAAAGTAGAAAATCTGTTCCAATGCTGTTGGTAAGAGGCTAATCCGACGTATTTTGTGACGAGAAATCGAATGGTGCAAACCGTGTTGCTCTCCGACCAATACTTTTGGCTGTAGCGACAATTGAATGATCATTTATGTTATAATCACGTGCCCAGCAACGGCTCTTACTCCATGGAAACCAAGGAAATTTGCAATTTTTCAACAGCTGGATATGCCTGGCCCAATTACGCATCTTTTGGAACCTTATTAATGTGGGTCAGTGTTCAATTGTACTTTTTACAGCAGACTGTATGAAGTACCTTGATTGATTTTATATACAAATGGTGTGGTTTTTCAACATGTAGATAAAGACATTAAGTTTGTCTTCGACTTAGAAGTAAAACAATTGCTGGGTGAGTTAAATGGTCGTGGCCCAAAGATTTGACGTCTTCTTGGCTACCGAAGGGCACATAACTTATAATCAAAAGTTGAATATAGTAAAGACCAGTCGCGATGGTTCATAGTAAATGTAGACGATTTCCATTAGCAAAAAGACCAGGCAAAAATCCAAAAGTAGAAAAACTGTTCCAATGCTGTTGGTAAGAGGCTAATCCGACGTATTTTGTGACGAGAAATCGAATGGTGCAAACCGTGTTGCTCTCCGACCAATACTTTTGGCTGCAGCGACAATTAAATGATCATTTATGTTATAATCACGTGCCCAGCAACGGCTCTTACTCCATGGAAACCAAGGAAATTTGCAATTTTTCAACAGCTGGATATGCCTGGCCCAAAAACGCATCTTTTGGCGCCTTATTGATGTGGGTCAGTGTTCAATTGTACTTTTTACAGAAGACTGCATGAAGTACCTTGTTTTATTTTATATACAAATGGTTTGGTTTTTCTACATGTAGATAAAGACATTGAGTTTGTCTTCGACTTAGAAGTAAGACAATTGCTGGGTGAGTTAAGTGGTCTTGGCCCAAAGATTTGACGTCTTCTTGGCTACCGAAGGGCACATAACTTATAATTAAAAGTTGAATATAGTAAGGACCAGTCGCGATGGTTCATAGTAAATGTAGACGATTTCCATTAGCAAAAAGACCAGGCAAAATTCCAAAAGTAGAAAAACTATTCCAATGCTGTTGGTAAGAGGCTAATCCGACGTATTTTGTGACGAGAAATCGAATGGTGCAAACCGTGTTGCTTTCCGACCAATACTTTTGGCTGTAGCGACAATTGAATGATCATTTATGTTATTATCACGTGCCCAGCAACGGCTCTTACTCCATGGAAACCAAGGAAATTTGCAATTTTTCAACAGCTGGATATGCCTGGCCCAATTACGCATCTTTTGCCACCTTATTGATGTGGGTCAGTGTTCAATTGTACTTTTTACAGCAGACTGTATCAAGTACCTTGTTTTATTTTATATACAAATGGTGTGGTTTTTCTACATGTAGATAAAGACATTGAGTTTGTCTTCGACTTAGAAGTAAGACAATTGCTGGGTGAGTTAAATGGGCTTGGCCCAAAGATTTGACGTCTTCTTGGCTACCGAAGGGCACATAACTTATAATCAAAAGTTGAATATAGTAATGACCAGTCGCGATGGTTCATAGTAAATGTAGACGATTTCCATTAGCAAAAAGACCAGGCAAAAATCCAAAAGTAGAAAATCTGTTCCAATGCTGTTGGTAAGAGGCTAATCCGACGTATTTTGTGACGAGAAATCGAATGGTGCAAACCGTGTTGCTCTCCGACCAATACTTTTGGCTGTAGCGACAATTGAATGATCATTTATGTTATAATCACGTGCCCAGCAACGGCTCTTACTCCATGGAAACCAAGGAAATTTGCAATTTTTCAACAGCTGGATATGCCTGGCCCAATTACGCATCTTTTGGCACCTTATTAATGTGGGTCAGTGTTCAATTGTACTTTTTACAGCAGACTGTATGAAGTACCTTGATTGATTTTATATACAAATGGTGTGGTTTTTCAACATGTAGATAAAGACATTAAGTTTGTCTTCGACTTAGAAGTAAAACAATTGCTGGGTGAGTTAAATGGGCTTGGCCCAAAGATTTGACGTCTTCTGGGCTACCGAAGGGCACATAACTTATAATCAAAAGTTGAATATAGCAATGACCAGTCGCGGTGGTACATAGTAAATGTAGACGATTTCCATTAGCAAAAAGACCAGGCTAAAATCCAAAAGTAGAAAAACTGTTCCAATGCTGCTGGTAAGAGGCTAATCCGACGTATTTTGTGACGAGAAATCTAATGGTGCAAACCGCGTTGCTCTCCGACCAATACTTTTGGCTGTAGCGACAATTAAATGATCATTTATTTCATAATCACCTGCCCAGCAACGGCTCTTACTCCATGGAAACCAAGGAAATTTGCAATTTTTCAACAGCTGGATATGCCTGGCCCAAAAACTCATCTTTTGGCGCCTTATAGATGTGGGTCAGTGTTCAATTGTACTTTTTACAGCAGACTGCATGAAGTACCTTGTTTTATTTTATATACAAATGGTGTGGTTTTTCAACATGTAGATAAAGACATTAAGCTTGTCTTCGACTTAGAAGTAAGAAAATTGCTGGGTGAGTAAAATGGGCTTGGCCCAAAGATTTGACGTCTTCTGGGCTACTGAAGGGCACATAACTTATAATTAAAATCTGAATGTAGTAATGACCAGTTGCGATGGTACATAGTAAATGTAGCCGATTTCAATTAGCAAAAAGACCATGTAACAATCCAAAAGTGCAAAAACTGTTCCATTGCTGTTGGTAAGTGGCTAATCCGACATATTTTGTGACGAGAAATTAAATGGTGCGAACCGCGTTGCTATCCGACCAATACTTTTGGCTGTAGCGACAATTGTATGATCATTGATGTCATAATCACGTGCCCAGCAACGGCTCTTACTCCATGGAAACCAAGGAAATTTGCAATTTTTCAACAGCTGGATATGCCTGGCCCAATTACGCATCTTTTGGCACCTTATTGATGTGGGTCAGTGTTCAATTGTACTTTTTACAGCAGACTGTATGAAGTACCTTATTTTATTTTATATACAAATGGTGTGGTTTTTCTACATGTAGATAAAGACATTGAGTGTGTCTTTGATTTAGAAGTAAGACAATTGCTGGGTAGTAAAATGGGCTTGGCCCAAAGATTTGACGTCTTCTGGGCTACCGAAGGGCACATAACTTATAATCAAAAGTTGAATATAGTAAGGACCAGTCGCGATGGTACATAGTAAATGTAGACGATTTCCATTAGCAAAAAGACCAGGTAAAAATCCAAAAGTAGAAAAACTGTTCCAATGCTGTTGGTAAGAGGCTAATCCGACGTATTTTGTGACGAGAAATCGAATGGTGCAAACCGTGTTGCTCTCCGACCAATACTTTTGGCTGTAGCGACAATTGAATAATCATTTATGTTATAATCACGCGCCCAGCAACGGCTCTTACTCCATGGAAACCAAAGAAATTTGCAATTTTTCAACAGCTGGATATGCCTGGCCCAATTACGCATCTTTTCGCACCTTATTGATGTGGGTCAGTGTTCAATTGTACTTTTTACAGCAGACTGTATCAAGTACCTTGTTTTATTTTATATACAAATGGTGTGGTTTTTCAACATGTAGATAAAGACATTGAGTTTGTCTTCGACTTAGAAGTAAGACAATTGCTGGGTAAGTAAAATGGGCTTGGCCCAAGTATTTGACGTCTTCTGGGCTACTGAAGGGCACATAACTTATAATTAAAATCTGAATATAGTAATGACCAGTTGCGATGGTACATAGTAAATGTAACCGATTTCGATTAGCAAAAAGACCAGGCAAAAATCCAAAAGTGGTAAAACTGTTCCATTGCTGTTGGTAAGAGGCTAATCCGACGTATTTTGTGACGAGAAATCGAATGGTGCAAACCGCGTTGCTCTCCGACCAATACTTTTGGCTGTAGCGACAATTGAATGATCATTTATGTTATAATCACGTGCCCAGCAACGGCTCTTACTCCATGGAAACCAAGGAAATTTGCAATTTTTCAACAGCTGGATATGCCTGGCCCAATTACGCATTTTTTGGCACCTTATTGATGTGGGTCAGTGTTCAATTGTACTTTTTACAACAGACTGTATCAAGTACCTTGATTTATTTTATATACAAATGGTGTGGTTTTTCAACATGTAGATAAAAACATTGAGTTTGTCTTCGACTTAGAAGTAAGACAATTGCTGGGTGAGTGAAATGGGCTTGGCCCAAATATTTGACGTCTTCTGGGCTACTGAAGGGCACATAACTTATAATTAAAATCTGAATATAGTAATGACCACTTGCGATGGTACATAGTAAATGTAGCCGATTTCAATTAGCAAAAAGACCAGGCAACAATCCAAAAGTAGAAAAACTGTTCCATTGCTGTTGGTAAGAGGCTAATCCGACGTATTTTGTGACGAGAAAATCTAATGGTGCAAACCGTGTTGCTCTCCGACCAATACTTTTGGCTGTAGCGACAATTGAATGATCATTTATGTTATAATCACGTGCCCAGCAACGGCTCTTACTCCATGGAAACCAAGGAAATTTGCAATTTTTCAACAGCTGGATATGCCTGGCCCAATTACGCATCTTTTGGCACCTTATTGATGTGGGTCAGTGTTCAATTGTACTTTTTACAGCAGACTGTATCAAGTACCTTGTTTTATTTTATATACAAATGGTTTGGTTTTTCAACATGTAGATAAAGACATTGAGTTTGTCTTCGACTTACAAGTAAGACAATTGCTGGGTGAGTAAAATGGGCTTGGCCCAAAGATTTGACGCCTTGTGGGCTACCAAAGGGCACACAACTAATAATTAAAATCTGAATATAATAATGACCAGTTGCGATGGTACATAGTAAATGTAGACGATTTCCATTAGCAAAAAGACCAGGCAAAAATCCAAAAATGGATAAGCTGTTCCATTGCTGTTGGTAAGTGGCTAATCCGACATATTTTGTGACGAGAAATTAAATGGTGCGAACCGCGTTGCTATCCGACCAATACTTTTGGCTGTAGCGACAATTGTATGATCATTGATGTCATAATCACGTGCCCAGCAACGGCTCTTACTCCATGGAAACCAAGGAAATTTGCAATTTTTCAACAGCTGGATATGCCTGGCCCAATTACGCATCTTTTGGCACCTTATTGATGTGGGTCAGTGTTCAATTATACTTTTTACAGCAGACTGTATGAAGTACCTTATTTTATTTTATATACAAATGGTGTGGTTTTTCTACATGTAGATAAAGACATTGAGTGTGTCTTTGATTTAGAAGTAAGACAATTGCTGGGTAGTAAAATGGGCTTGGCCCAAAGATTTGACGTCTTCTGGGCTACCGAAGGGCACATAACTTATAATCAAAATCTGAATATAGTAATGACCAGTTGCGATGGTACATAGTAAATGTAGCCGATTTCAATTAGCAAAAAGACCAGGCAAAAATCCAAAAGTGGAAAAACTGTTCCATTGCTGTTGGTAAGAGGCTAATGCGACGTATTTTGTGACGAGAAATCTAATGGTGCAAACCGCGTTGCTCTCCGACCAATACTTTTGGCTGTAGCGACAATTGAATGATCATTTATGTTATAATCACGTGCCCAGGAAAGATTCTTACTCCATGGAAACCAAGGAAATTTGCAATTTTTCAACAGGTGGATATGCCTGGCCCAATTACGCATCTTTTGGCTCCTTATTAATGTGGGTCAGTGTTCAATTGTACTTTTTACAACAGACTGTATGAAGTTCCTTGATTTATTTTATATACAAATGGTGTGGTTTTTCAACATGTAGATAAAGACATTGAGTTTGTCTTCGACTTAGAAGTAAGACAATTGCTGGGTAAGTAAAATGGGCTTGGCCCAAATATTTGACGTCTTCTGGGCTACTGAAGGGCACATAACTTATAATTAAAATCTGAATATAGTAATGACCAGTTGTGATGGTACATAGTAAATGTAACCGATTTCGATTAGCAAAAAGACCAGGCAAAAATCCAAAAGTGGTAAAACTGTTCCATTGCTGTTGGTAAGAGGCTAATCCGACGTATTTTGTGACGAGAAATCGAATGGTGCAAACCGCGTTGCTCTCCGACCAATACTTTTGGCTGTAGCGACAATTGAATGATCATTTATGTTATAATCACGTGCCCAGCAACGGCTCTTACTCCATGGAAACCAAGGAAATTTGCAATTTTTCAACAGCTGGATATGCCTGGCCCAATTACGCATCTTTTGGCACCTTATTGATGTGGGTCAGTGTTCAATTGTACTTTTTACAACAGACTGTATCAAGTACCTTGATTTATTTTATATACAAATGGTGTGGTTTTTCAACATGTAGATAAAGACATTGAGTTTGTCTTGGACTTAGAAGTAAGACAATTGCTGGGTGAGTAAAATGGGCTTGGCCCAAATATTTGACGTCTTCTGGGCTACTGAAGGGCACATAACTTACAATCAAAAGTTGAATATAGTAATGACCAGTCGCGATGGTTCATAGTAAATGTAGACGATTTCCATTAGGAAAAAGACCAGGCAAAAATCCAAAAGTAGAAAAACTGTTCCAATGCTGTTGGTAAGAGGCTAATCCGACGTATTTTGTGACGAGAAATTGAATGGTGCAAACCGTGTTGCTCTCCGACCAATACTTTTGGCTGCAGCGACAATTAAATGATCATTTATGTTATAATCACGTGCACAGCAACGGCTCTTACTCCATGGAAACCAAGAAAATTTGCAATTTTTCAACAGCTGGATATGCCTGGCCCAATTACGCATCTTTTGGCACCTTATTAATGTGGGTCAGTGTTTAATTGTACTTTTTACAACAGACTGTATCAAGTACCTTGATTTATTTTATATACAAATGGTGTGGTTTTTCAACATGTAGATAAAGACATTGAGTTTGTCTTGGACTTAGAAGTAAGACAATTGCTGGGTGAGTAAAATGGGCTTGGCCCAAATATTTGACGTCTTCTGGGCTACTGAAGGGCACATAACTTATAATTAAAATCTGAAAATAGTAATGACCACTTGCGATGGTACATAGTAAATGTAGCCGATTTCAATTAGCAAAAAGACCAGGCAACAATCCAAAAGTGCAAAAACTGTTCCATTGCTGTTGGTAAGAGGCTAATCCGACGTATTTTGTGACGAGAAATCTAATGGTGCAAACCGTGTTGCTCTTCGACCAATACTTTTGGCTGTAGCGACAATTGAATGATCATTTATGTTATAATCACGTGCCCAGCAACGGCTCTTTCTCCATGGAAACCAAGGAAATTTGCAATTTTTCAACAGCTGGATATGCCTGGCCCAATTACGCATCTTTTGGCACCTTATTGATGTGGGTCAGTGTTCAATTGTACTTTTTACAGCAGACTGTATCAAGTACCTTGTTTTATTTTATATACAAATGGTTTGGTTTTTCTACATGTACATAAAGACATTGAGTTTGTCTTCGACTTACAAGTAAGACAATTGCTGGGTGAGTAAAATGGGCTTGGCCCAAAGATTTGACGCCTTGTGGGCTACCAAAGGGCACATAACTAATAATTAAAATCTGAATATAATAATGACCAGTTGCGATGGTACATAGTAAATGTAGCCGATTTCCATTAGCAAAAAGACCAGGCAAAAATCCAAAAATGGATAAGCTGTTCCATTGCTGTTGGTAAGTGGCTAATCCGACATATTTTGTGACGAGAAATTAAATGGTGCGAACCGCGTTGCTATCCGACCAATACTTTTGGCTGTAGCGACAATTGTATGATCATTGATGTCATAATCACGTGCCCAGCAACGGCTCTTACTCCATGGAAACCAAGGAAATTTGCAATTTTTCAACAGCTGGATATGCCTGGCCCCATTACGCATCTTTTGGCACCTTATTGATGTGGGTCAGTGTTCAATTGTACTTTTTACAGCAGACTGTATGAAGTACCTTGTTTTATTTTATATACAAATGGTGTGGTTTTTCTACATGTAGATAAAGACATTGAGTGTGTCTTTGATTTAGAAGTAAGACAATTGCTGGGTAGTAAAATGGGCTTGGCCCAAAGATTTGACGTGTTCTGGGCTACCGAAGGGCACATAACTTATAATCAAAAGTTGAATATAGCAATGACCAGTCGCGATGGTACATAGTAAATGTAGACGATTTCCATTAGCAAAAAGTCCAGGCAAAAATCCAAAAGTAGAAAAACTGTTCCAATGCTGTTGGTAAGAGGCTAATCCGACGTATTTTGTGACGAGAAATCGAATGGTGCAAACCGTGTTGCTCTCCGACCAATACTTTTGGCTGCAGCGACAATTAAATGATCATTTATGTTATAATCACGTGCCCAGCAACGGCTCTTACTCCACGGAAACCAAGGAAATTTGCAATTTTTCAACAGCTGGATATGCCTGGCCCAATTACGCATCTTTTGGCACCTTATTAATGTGCGTCAGTGTTCAATTGTACTTTTTACAACAGACTGTATGAAGTACCTTGATTTATTTTATATACAAATGGTGTGGTTTTTCAACATGTAGATAAAGACATTGAGTTTGTCTTCGACTTAGAAGTAAGACAATTGCTGGGTGAGTAAAATGGGCTTGGCCCAAATATTTGACGTCTTCTGGGCTACCGAAGGGCACATAACTTACAATCAAAAGTTGAATATAGTAATGACCAGTCGCGATGGTTCATAGTAAATGTAGACGATTTCCATTAGCAAAAAGACCAGGCAAAAATCCAAAAGTAGAAAAACTGTTCCAATGCTGTTGGTAAGAGGCTAATCCGACGTATTTTGTGACGAGGAATCGAATGGTGCAAACCGTGTTGCTCTCCGACCAATACTTTTGGCTGTAGCGACAATTGAATGATCATTTATGTTATAATCACGTGCACAGCAACGGCTCTTACTCCATGGAAACCAAGGAAATTTGCAAGTTTTCAGCAGCTGGATATGCCTGGCCCCATTACGCATCTTTTGGCACCTTATTGATGTGGGTCAGTGTTCAAATGTACTTTTTTACAACAGACTGTATCAAGTACCTTGATTTATTTTATATACAAATGGTGTGGTTTTTCAACATGTAGATAAAGACATTGAGTTTGTCTTCGACTTAGAAGTAAGACAATTGCTGGGTGAGTAAAATGGGCTTGGCCCAAATATTTGACGTCTTCTGGGCTACTGAAGGGCACATAACTTACAACCAAAAGTTGAATATAGTAATGACCAGTCGCGATGGTTCATAGTAAATGTAGACGATTTCCATTAGCAAAAAAGACCAGGCAAAAATCCAAAAGTAGAAAAAACTGTTCCAATGCTGTTGGTAAGAGGCTAATCCGACGTATTTTGTGACGAGAAATCGAATGGTGCAAACCGTGTTGCTCTCCGACCAATACTTTTGGCTGCAGCGACAATTGAATGATCATTTATGTTATAATCACGTGCACAGCAACGGCTCTTACTCCATGGAAACCAAGGAAATTTGCAATTTTCAACAGCTGGATATGCCTGGCCCAATTACGCATCTTTTGGCACCTTATTAATGTGGGTCAGTGTTCAATTGTACTTTTTTACAACAGACTGTATCAAGTACCTTGATTTATTTTATATACAAATGGTGTGGTTTTTCAACATGTAGATAAAGACATTGAGTTTGTCTTGGACTTAGAAGTAAGACAATTGCTGGGTGAGTAAAATGGGCTTGGCCCAAATATTTGACGTCTTCTGGGCTACTGAAGGGCACATAACTTACAATCAAAAGTTGAATATAGTAATGACCAGTCGCGATGGTTCATAGTGAATGTAGACGATTTCGATTAGCAAAAAGACCAGGCAAAAATCCAAAAGTAGAAAAACTGTTCCAATGCTGTTGGTAAGAGGCTAATCCGACGTATTTTGTGACGAGAAATCGAATGGTGCAAACCGTGTGCTCTCCGACCAATACTTTTGGCTGCAGCGACAATTAAATGATCATTTATGTTATAATCACGTGCCCAGCAACGGCTCTTACTCCATGGAAACCAAGGAAATTTGCAATTTTTCAACAGCTGGATATGCCTGCCCAAATACGCATCTTTTGGCACCTTATTAATGTGGGTCAGTGTTCAATTGTACTTTTTTACAGCAGACTGTATCAAGTACCTTGATATATTTTATATACAATGGTGTGGTTTTTCTACATGTAGATAAAGACATTAAGTTTTGTCTTGGACTTAGAAGTAAGACAATTGCTGGGTGAGTTAAATGGTCGTGGCCCAAAGGTTTGACATCTTCTTGGCTACTGAAGGGCACATAACTTATAATCAAAAGTTGAATATAGTAAAGACCAGTCGCGATGGTTCATAGTAAATGTAGACGATTTCAATTAGCAAAAAGACCAGGCAAAAATCCAAAAGTAGAAAAACTGTTCCAATGCTGTTGGTAAGAGGCTAATCCGACGTATTTTGTGACGAGAAATCGAATGGTGCAAACCGTGTTGCTCTCCGACCAATACTTTTGGCTGCAGCGACAATTAAATGATCATTTATGTTATAATCACGTGCCCAGCAACGGCTCTTACTTCACGGAAACCAAGGAAATTTGCAATTTTTCAACAGCTGGATATGCCTGGCCCAATTACGCATCTTTTGGCACCTTATTAATGTGGGTCAGTGTTCAATTATACTTTTTACAACAGACTGTATGAAGTACCTTGATTTATTTTATATACAAATGGTGTGGTTTTTCAACATGTAGATAAAGACATTGAGTTTGTCTTGGACTTAGAAGTAAGACAATTGCTGGGTGAGTAAAATGGGCTTGGCCCAAATATTTGACGTCTTCTGGGCTACTGAAGGGCACATAACTTACAATCAAAAGTTGAATATAGTAATGACCAGTCGCGATGGTTCATAGTAAATGTAGACGATTTCCATTAGCAAAAAGACCAGGCAAAAATCCAAAAGTAGAAAAACTGTTCCAATGCTGTTGGTAAGAGGCTAATCCGACGTATTTTGTGACAAGAAATCGAATGGTGCAAACCGTGTTGCTCTCCGACCAATACTTTTGGCTGCAGCGACAATTGAATGATCATTTATGTTATAATCACGTGCACAGCAACGGCTCTTACTCCATGGAAACCAAGGAAATTTGCAATTTTTCAACAGCTGGATATGCCTGGCCCAATTACGCATCTTTTGGCACCTTATTAATGTGGGTCAGTGTTCAATTGTACTTTTTACAACAGACTGTATCAAGTACCTTGATTTATTTTATATACAAATGGTGTGGTTTTTCAACATGTAGATAAAGACATTGAGTTTGTCTTGGACTTAGAAGTAAGACAATTGCTGGGTGAGTAAAATGGGCTTGGCCCAAATATTTGACGTCTTCTGGGCTACTGAAGGGCACATAACTTACAATCAAAAGTTGAATATAGTAATGACCAGTCGCGATGGTTCATAGTGAATGTAGACGATTTCGATTAGCAAAAAGACCAGGCAAAAATCCAAAAGTAGAAAAACTGTTCCAATGCTGTTGGTAAGAGGCTAATCCGACGTATTTTGTGACGAGAAATCGAATGGTGCAAACCGTGTTGCTCTCCGACCAATACTTTTGGCTGCAGCGACAATTAAATGATCATTTATGTTATAATCACGTGCCCAGCAACGGCTCTTACTCCATGGAAACCAAGGAAATTTGCAATTTTTCAACAGCTGGATATGCCTGGCCCAAATACGCATCTTTTGGCACCTTATTAATGTGGGTCAGTGTTCAATTGTACTTTTTACAGCAGACTGTATCAAGTACCTTGATATATTTTATATACAAATGGTGTGGTTTTTCTACATGTAGATAAAGACATTAAGTTTGTCTTGGACTTAGAAGTAAGACAATTGCTGGGTGAGTTAAATGGTCGTGGCCCAAAGGTTTGACATCTTCTTGGCTACTGAAGGGCACATAACTTATAATCAACAGTTGAATATAGTAAAGACCAGTCGCGATGGTTCATAGTAAATGTAGACGATTTCAATTAGCAAAAAGACCAGGCAAAAATCCAAAAGTAGAAAAACTGTTCCAATGCTGTTGGTAAGAGGCTAATCCGACGTATTTTGTGACGAGAAATCGAATGGTGCAAACCGTGTTGCTCTCCGACCAATACTTTTGGCTGCAGCGACAATTAAATGATCATTTATGTTATAATCACGTGCCCAGCAACGGCTCTTACTTCACGGAAACCAAGGAAATTTGCAATTTTTCAACAGCTGGATATGCCTGGCCCAATTACGCATCTTTTGGCACCTTATTAATGTGGGTCAGTGTTCAATTATACTTTTTACAACAGACTGTATGAAGTACCTTGATTTATTTTATATACAAATGGTGTGGTTTTTCAACATGTAGATAAAGACATTGAGTTTGTCTTGGACTTAGAAGTAAGACAATTGCTGGGTGAGTAAAATGGGCTTGGCCCAAATATTTGACGTCTTCTGGGCTACTGAAGGGCACATAACTTACAATCAAAAGTTGAATATAGTAATGACCAGTCGCGATGGTTCATAGTAAATGTAGACGATTTCCATTAGCAAAAAGACCAGGCAAAAATCCAAAAGTAGAAAAACTGTTCCAATGCTGTTGGTAAGAGGCTAATCCGACGTATTTTGTGACAAGAAATCGAATGGTGCAAACCGTGTTGCTCTCCGACCAATACTTTTGGCTGTAGCGACAATTGAATGATCATTTATGTTATAATCACGTGCACAGCAACGGCTCTTACTCCATGGAAACCAAGGAAATTTGCAATTTTTCAGCAGCTGGATATGCCTGGCCCCATTACGCATCTTTTGGCACCTTATTGATGTGGGTCAGTGTTCAATTGTACTTTTTACAACAGACTGTATCAAGTACCTTGATTTATTTTATATACAAATGGTGTGGTTTTTCAACATGTAGATAAAGACATTGAGTTTGTCTTGGACTTAGAAGTAAGACAATTGCTGGGTGAGTTAAATGGTCGTGGTCCAAAGATTTGACGTCTTCTGGGCTACCGAAGGGCACATAATTTATAATCAAAAGTTGAATATAGTAAAGACCAGTCGCGATGGTTCATAGTAAATGTAGACGATTTCAATTAGCAAAAAGACCAGGCAAAAATCCAAAAGTAGAAAAACTGTTCCAATGCTGCTGGTAAGAGGCTAATCCGACGTATTTTGTGACCAGAAATCGAATGGTGCAAACCGTGTTGCTCTCCGACCAATACTTTTGGCTGTAGCGACAATTAAATGATCATTTATGTTATAATCACGTGCCCAGCAACGGCTCTTAGTCCACGGAAACCAAGGAAATTTGCAATTTTTCAACAGCTGGATATGCCTGGCCCAATTACGCATCTTTTGGCACCTTATTGATGTGGGTCAGTGTTCAATTGTACTTTTTACAACAGACTGTATCAAGTACCTTGATTTATTTTATATACAAATGGTGTGGTTTTTCAACATGTAGATAAAGACATTGAGTTTGTCTTCGACTTAGAAGTAAGACAATTGCTGGGTGAGTAAAATGGGCTTGGCCCAAATATTTGACGTCTTCTGGGCTACTGAAGGGCACATAACTTACAACCAAAAGTTGAATATAGTAATGACCAGTCGCGATGGTTCATAGTAAATGTAGACGATTTCCATTAGCAAAAAGACCAGGCAAAAATCCAAAAGTAGAAAAACTGTTCCAATGCTGTTGGTAAGAGGCTAATCCGACGTATTTTGTGACGAGAAATCTAATGGTGCAAACCGTGTTGCTCTTCGACCAATACTTTTGGCTGTAGCGACAATTGAATGATCATTTATGTTATAATCACGTGCACAGCAACGGCTCTTACTCCATGGAAACCAAGGAAATTTGCAATTTTTCAGCAGCTGGATATGCCTGGCCCCATTACGCATCTTTTGGCACCTTATTGATGTGGGTCAGTGTTCAATTGTACTTTTTACAACAGACTGTATCAAGTACCTTGATTTATTTTATATACAAATGGTGTGGTTTTTCAACATGTAGATAAAGACATTGAGTTTGTCTTCGACTTAGAAGTAAGACAATTGCTGGGTGAGTAAAATGGGCTTGGCCCAAAGATTTGACGCCTTGTGGGCTACCAAAGGGCACATAACTAATAATTAAAATCTGAATATAATAATTACCAGTTGCGATGGTACATAGTAAATGTAGCCGATTTCAATTAGCAAAAAGACCAGGCAAAAATCCAAAAATGGATAAGCTGTTCTATCGCTGTTGGTAAGAGGCTAATCCGACATATTTTGTGACGAGAAATTGAATGGTGCAAACCGCGTTGCTCTCCGACCAATACTTTTGGCTGTAGCGACAATTGTATGATCATTGATGTCATAATCACGTGCCCAGCAACGGCTCTTGCTCCATGGAAACCAAGGAAATTTGCAATTTTTCAACAGCTGGATAAACCTGGCCCAATTACGCATCTTTTAGAACCTTATTGATGTGGGTCAGTGTTCAATTATACTTTTTACAGCAGACTGTATGAAGTACCTTGTGTTATTTTATATACAAATGGTGTGGTATTTCTACATGTAGATAAAGACATTGAGTTTGTCTTCGACTTAGAAGTAAGACAATTGCTGGGTGAGTTAAATGGGCTTGGCCCAAAGATTTGACGTCTTCTTGGCTACTGAAGGGCACATAACTTTTAATCAAAAGTTGAATATAGTAAAGACCAGTCGCGATGGTTCATAGTAAATGTAGACGATTTCCATTAGCAAAAAGACCAGGCAAAAATCCAAAAGTAGAAAAACTGTTCCAATGCTGTTGGTAAGAGGCTAATCCGACGTATTTTGTGACGAGAAATCGAATGGTGCAAACCGTGTTGCTCTCCGACCAATACTTTTGGCTGCAGCGACAATTAAATGATCATTTATGTTATAATCACGTGCCCAGCAACGACTCTTACTCCATGGAAACCAAGGAAATTTGCAATTTTTCAACAGCTGGATATGCCTGGCCCAATTACGCATCTTTTGGCACCTTATTAATGTGGGTCAGTGTTCAATTATACTTTTTACAACAGACTGTATGAAGTACCTTGATTTATTTTATATACAAATGGTGTGGTTTTTCAACATGTAGATAAAGACATTGAGTTTGTCTTGGACTTAGAAGTAAGACAATTGCTGGGTGAGTAAAATGGGCTTGGCCCAAATATTTGACGTCTTCTGGGATACTGAAGGGCACATAACTTATAATTAAAATCTAAATATAGTAATGACCAGTTGCGATGGTACATAGTAAATGTAGCCGATTTCAATTAGCAAAAAGACCAGGCAAAAATCCAAAAGTAGAAAATCTGTTCCATTGCTGTTGGTAAGAGGCTAATCCGACGTATTTTGTGACGAGAAATCGAATGGTGCAAACCGTGTTGCTCTCCGACCAATACTTTTGGCTGTAGCGACAATTGAATGATCATTTATGTTATAATCACGTGCCCAGCAACGGCTCTTACTCCATGGAAACCAAGGAAATTTGCAATTTTTCAACAGCTGGATATGCCTGTCCCAATTACGCATCTTTTGGCGCCTTATTGATGTGGGTCAGTGTTCAATTGTACTTTTTACAGCAGACTGTATCAAGTACGTTGTTTTATTTTATATACAAATGGTGTGGTTTTTCAACATGTAGATAAAGACATTGAGTTTGTCTTCGACTTAGAAGTAAGACAATTGCTGGGTGAGTAAAATGGGCTTGGCCCAAAGATTTGAGGCCTTGTGGGCTACCAAAGGGCACATAACTAATAATTAAAATCTGAATATAATAATGACCAGTTGCGATGGTACATAGTAAATGTAGCCGATTTCAATTAGCAAAAAGACCAGGCAAAAATCCAAAAGTGGATAAGCTGTTCCATTGCTATTGGTAAGAGGCTAATCCGACGTATTTTGTGACGAGAAATAGAATGGTGCAAACCGTGTTGCTCTCCGACCAATACTTTTGGCTGTAGCGACAATTGTATGATCATTGATGTCATAATCACGTGCCCAGCAACGGCTCCTTACTCCATGGAAACCAAGGAAATTTGCAATTTTTCAACAGCTGGATATGCCTGGCCCAATTACGCATCTTTGGCATCTTATTAATGGGGTCAGTGTTCAATTGTACTTTTTACAGCAGGACTGTATGAAGTACCTTGATTATTTTATATACAAATGGTGTGATTTTTCAACATGTAGATAAAGACATTGAGTTTGTCTCGACTTAGAAGTAAGACAATTGCTGGGTGAGTAAAATGGGCTTGGCCCAAATATTTGACGTCTTCTGGGCTACCGAAGGGCACATAACTTATAATTAAAATCTGAATATAGTAATGACCAGTTGCGATGGTACATAGTAAATGTAGCCGATTTCAATTAGCAAAAAGACCATGCAAAAATGCAAAAGTGGGAAAAACTGTTCCATTGCTGATGGTAAGAGGCTAATCCGATGTATTTTGTGACGAGAAATCGAATGGTGCAAACCGTGTTGCTCTCCGACCAATACTTTTGGCTGTAGCGACATTTGAATGATCATTTATGTTATAATCACGTGCCCAGCAACGGCTCTTACTCCATGGAAACCAAGGAAATTTGCAATTTTTCAACAGCTGGATATGCCTGGCCCAAAAACGCATCTTTTGGCACCTTATTGATGTGGGTCAGTGTTCAATTGTACTTTTTACAGAAGACTGCATGAAGTACCTTGTTTTTTTTTATATACAAATGGTGTGGTTTTTCTACATGTAGATAAAGACATTGAGTTTGTCTTCGACTTAGAAGTAAGACAATTGCTGGGTGAGTTAAATGGGCTTGGCCCAAAGATTTGACGTCTTCTTGGCTACCGAAGGGCACATAACTTATAATCAAAAGTTGAATATAGTAATGACCAGTCGCGATGGTTCATAGTAAATGTAGACGATTTCCATTAGCAAAAAGACCAGGCAAAAATCCAAAAGTAGAAAAACTGTTCCAATGCTGTTGGTAAGAGGCTAATCCGACGTATTTTGTGACGAGAAATAGAATGGTGCAAACCGTGTTGCTTTCCGACCAATACTTTTGGCTGTAGCGACAATTGAATGATCATTTATGTTATTATCACGTGCCCAGCAACGGCTCTTACTCCATGGAAACCAAGGAAATTTGCAATTTTTCAACAGCTGGATATGCCTGGCCCAATTACGCATCTTTTGGCACCTTATTGATGTGGGTCAGTGTTCAATTGTACTTTTTACAACAGACTGTATCAAGTACCTTGATTTATTTTATATACAAATGGTGTGGTTTTTCAACATGTAGATAAAGACATGAGTTTGTCTTCGACTTAGAAGTAAGACAATTGCTGGGTGAGTAAAATGGGCTTGGCCCAAATATTTGACGTCTTCTGGGCTACTGAAGGGCACATAACTTATAATTAAAATCTGAATATAGTAATGACCACTTGCGATGGTACATAGTAAATGTAGCCGATTTCAATTAGCAAAAAGACCAGGCAAAAATCCAAAAGTGCAAAAACTGTTCCATTGCTGTTGGTAAGAGGCTAATCCGACGTATTTTGTGACGAGAAATCGAATGGTGCAAACGGTGTTGCTCTCCGACCAATTCTTTTGGCTGTAGCGACAATTGAATGATCATTAATGTTGTAATCACGTGCCCAGCAACGGCTCTTACTCCATGGAAACCAAGGAAATTTGCAATTTTTCAACAGCTGGATATGCCTGGCCCAATTACGCATCTTTTGGCACCTTATTGATGTGGGTCAGTGTTCAATTGTACTTTTTACAGCAGACTGTATGAAGTACCTTTTTTTATTTTATATACAAATGGTGTGGTTTTTCACCATGTAGATAAAGACATTGAGTTTGTCTTAGACTTAGAAGTAAGACAATTGCTGGGTGAGTAAAATGGGCTTGGCCCAAAGATTGGACGTCTTCTGGGCTACTGAAGGGCACATAACTTATAATCAAAAGTTGAATATATTAAGGACCAGTCGCAATGGTACATAGTAAATGTAGACGATTTCCATTAGCAAAAAGACCAGGCAAAAATCCAAAAGTAGAAAAACTGTTCCAATGCTGTTGGTAAAAGGCTAATCCGACGTATTTTGTGACGAGAAATCGAATGGTGCAAACCGTGTTGCTTTCCGACCAATACTTTTGGCTGTAGCGACAATTGAATGATCATTTATGTTATAATCACCTGCCCAGCAACGGCTCTTACTCCATGGAAACCAAGGAAATTTGCAATTTTTCAACAGCTGGATATGCCTGGCCCAATTACGCATCTTTTGGCACCTTATTGATGTGGGTCAGTGTTCAATTGTACTTTTTACAACAGACTGTATCAAGTACCTTGATTTATTTTATATACAAATGGTGTGGTTTTTCAACATGTAGATAAAGACATTGAGTTTGTCTTCGACTTAGAAGTAAGACAATTGCTGGGTGAGTAAAATGGGCTTGGCCCAAATATTTGACGTCTTCTGGGCTACCGAAGGGCACATAACTTATAATTAAAATCTGAATATAGTAATGACCACTTGCGATGGTACATAGTAAATGTAGCCGATTTCAATTAGCAAAAAGACGAGGCAAAAATCCAAAAGTAGAAAAACTGTTCCAATGCTGTTGGTAAGAGGCTAATCCGACGTATTTTGTGACGAGAAATCGAATGGTGCAAACCGTGTTGCTCTCCGACCAATACTTTTGGCTGCAGCGACAATTGAATGATCATTTATGTTATAATCACGTGCCCAGCAACGGCTCTTACTCCATGGAAACCAAGGAAATTTGCAATTTTTCAACAGCTGGATATGCCTGGCCCAATTACGCATCTTTTGGCACCTTATTAATGTGGGTCAGTGTTCAATTGTACTTTTTACAGCAGACTGTATGAAGTACATTGATTTATTTTATATACAAATGGTGTGGTTTTTCAACATGTAGATAAAGACATTGAGTTTGTCTTGGACTTAGAAGTAAGACAATTGCTGGGTGAGTAAAATGGGCTTGGCCCAAATATTTGACGTCTTCTGGGCTACTGAAGGGCACATAACTTACAATCAAAAGTTGAATATAGTAATGACCAGTCGCGATGGTACATAGTAAATGTAGCCGATTTCAATTAGCAAAAAGACCAGGCAAAAATCCAAAAGTAGAAACACTGTTCCAATGCTGTTGGTAAGAGGCTAATCCGACGTATTTTGTGACGAGAAATCGAATGGTGCAAACCGTGTTGCTCTCCGACCAATACTTTTGGCTGCAGCGACAATTGAATGATCATTTATGTTATAATCACGTGCCCAGCAACGGCTCTTACTCCATGGAAACCAAGGAAATTTGCAATTTTTCAACAGCTGGATATGCCTGGCCCAATTACGCATCTTTTGGCACCTTATTAATGTGGGTCAGTGTTCAATTGTACTTTTTACAACAGACTGTATGAAGTACATTGATTTATTTTATATACAAATGGTGTGGTTTTTCAACATGTAGATAAAGACATTGAGTTTGTCTTGGACTTAGAAGTAAGACAATTGCTGGGTGAGTAAAATGGGCTTGGCCCAAATATTTGACGTCTTCTGGGCTACTGAAGGGCACATAACTTACAATCAAAAGTTGAATATAGTAATGACCAGTCGCGATGGTACATAGTAAATGTAGCCGATTTCAATTAGCAAAAAGACCAGGCAAAAATCCAAAAGTAGAAAAACTGTTCCAATGCTGTTGGTAAGAGGCTAATCCGACGTATTTTGTGACGAGAAATCGAATGGTGCAAACCGTGTTGCTCTCAAACCAATACTTTTGGCTGCAGCGACAATTGAATGATCATTTATGTTATAATCACGTGCCCAGCAACGGCTCTTACTCCATGGAAACCAAGGAAATTTGCAATTTTTCAACAGCTGGATATGCCTGGCCCAATTACGCATCTTTTGGCACCTTATTAATGTGGGTCAGTGTTCAATTGTACTTTTTACAACAGACTGTATGAAGTACCTTGATTTATTTTATATACAAATGGTGTGGTTTTTCAACATGTAGATAAAGACATTGAGTTTGTCTTGGACTTAGAAGTAAGACAATTGCTGGGTGAGTAAAATGGGCTTGGCCCAAATATTTGACGTCTTCTGGGCTACTGAAGGGCACATAACTTACAATCAAAAGTTGAATATAGTAATGACCAGTCGCGATGGTACATAGTAAATGTAGACGATTTCCATTAGCAAAAAGACCAGGCAAAAATCCAAAAGTGGAAAAACTGTTCCATTGCTGATGGTAAGAGGCTAATCCGACGTATTTTGTGACGAGAAATCTAATGGTGCAAACCGTGTTGCTCTCCGACCAATACTTTTGGCTGTAGCGACAATTGAATGATCATTTATGTTATAATCACGTGCCCAGCAACGGCTCTTACTCCATGGAAACCAAGGAAATTTGCAATTTTTCAACAGCTGGATATGCCTGGCCCAATTACGCATCTTTTGGCACCTTATTGATGTGGGTCAGTGTTCAATTGTACTTTTTACAGCAGACTGTATCAAGTACCTTGTTTTATTTTATATACAAATGGTTTGGTTTTTCAACATGTAGATAAAGACCTTGAGTTTGTCTTCGACTTAGAAGTAAGACAATTGCTGGGTGAGTAAAATGGGCTTGGCCCAAAGATTTGACGCCTTGTGGGCTACCAAAGGGCACATAACTAATAATTAAAATCTGAATATAATAATGACCAGTTGCGATGGTACATAGTAAATGTAGCCGATTTCAATTAGCAAAAAGACGAGGCAAAAATCCAAAAATGGATAAGCTGTTCTATCGCTGTTGGTAAGAGGCTAATCCGACATATTTTGTAACGAGAAATTGAATGGTGCAAACCGCGTTGCTCTCCGACCAATACTTTTGGCTGTAGCGACAATTGTATGATCATTGATGTCATAATCACGTGCCCAGCAACGGCTCTTGCTCCATGGAAACCAAGGAAATTTGCAATTTTTCAACAGCTGGATAAACCTGGCCCTATTACGCATCTTTTAGAACCTTATTGATGTGGGTCAGTGTTCAATTATACTTTTTACAGCAGACTGTATGAAGTACCTTGTGTTATTTTATATACAAATGGTGTGGTATTTCTACATGTAGATAAAGACATTGAGTTTGTCTTCGACTTAGAAGTAAGACAATTGCTGGGTGAGTTAAATGGGCTTGGCCCAAAGATTTGACGTCTTCTTGGCTACTGAAGGGCACATAACTTTTAATCAAAAATTGAATATAGTAAAGACCAGTCGCGATGGTTCATAGTAAATGTAGACGATTTCCATTAGCAAAAAGACCAGGCAAAAATCCAAAAGTAGAAAAACTGTTCCAATGCTGTTGGTAAGAGGCTAATCCGACGTATTTTGTGACGAGAAATCGAATGGTGCAAACCGTGTTGCTCTCCGACCAATACTTTTGGCTGTAGCGACAATTAAATGATCATTTATGTTATAATCACGTGCCCAGCAACGACTCTTACTCCATGGAAACCAAGGAAATTTGCAATTTTTCAACAGCTGGATATGCCTGGCCCAATTACGCATCTTTTGGCACCTTATTAATGTGGGTCAGTGTTCAATTATACTTTTTACAACAGACTGTATGAAGTACCTTGATTTATTTTATATACAAATGGTGTGGTTTTTCAACATGTAGATAAAGACATTGAGTTTGTCTTGGACTTAGAAGTAAGACAATTGCTGGGTGAGTAAAATGGGCTTGGCCCAAATATTTGACGTCTTCTGGGATACTGAAGGGCACATAACTTATAATTAAAATCTAAATATAGTAATGACCAGTTGCGATGGTACATAGTAAATGTAGCCGATTTCAATTAGCAAAAAGACCAGGCAAAAATCCAAAAGTAGAAAATCTGTTCCATTGCTGTTGGTAAGAGGCTAATCCGACGTATTTTGTGACGAGAAATCGAATGGTGCAAACCGTGTTGCTCTCCGACCAATACTTTTGGCTGTAGCGACAATTGAATGATCATTTATGTTATAATCACGTGCCCAGCAACGGCTCTTACTCCATGGAAACCAAGGAAATTTGCAATTTTTCAACAGCTGGATATGCCTGGCCCAATTACGCATCTTTTGGCGCCTTATTGATGTGGGTCAGTGTTCAATTGTACTTTTTACAGCAGACTGTATCAAGTACGTTGTTTTATTTTATATACAAATGGTGTGGTTTTTCAACATGTAGATAAAGACATTGAGTTTGTCTTCGACTTAGAAGTAAGACAATTGCTGGGTGAGTAAAATGGGCTTGGCCCAAAGATTTGACGCCTTGTGGGCTACCAAAGGGCACATAACTAATAATTAAAATCTGAATATAATAATGACCAGTTGCGATGGTACATAGTAAATGTAGCCGATTTCAATTAGCAAAAAGACCAGGCAAAGATCCAAAAGTGGATAAGCTGTTCCATTGCTATTGGTAAGAGGCTAATCCGACGTATTTTGTGACGAGAAATAGAATGGTGCAAACCGTGTTGCTCTCCGACCAATACTTTTGGCTGTAGCGACAATTGTATGATCATTGATGTCATAATCACGTGCCCAGCAACGGCTCTTACTCCATGGAAACCAAGGAAATTTGCAATTTTTCAACAGCTGGATATGCCTGGCCCAATTACGCATCTTTTGGCATCTTATTAATGTGGGTCAGTGTTCAATTGTACTTTTTACAGCAGACTGTATGAAGTACCTTGATTTATTTTATATACAAATGGTGTGGTTTTTCAACATGTAGATAAAGACATTGAGTTTGTCTTCGACTTAGAAGTAAGACAATTGCTGGGTGAGTAAAATGGGCTTGGCCCAAATATTTGACGTCTTCTGGGCTACTGAAGGGCACATAACTTATAATTAAAATCTGAATATAGTAATGACCAGTTGCGATGGTACATAGTAAATGTAGCCGATTTCAATTAGCAAAAAGACCAGGCAAAAATCCAAAAGTGGAAAAACTGTTCCATTGCTGATGGTAAGAGGCTAATCCGATGTATTTTGTGACGAGAAATCGAATGGTGCAAACCGTGTTGCTTTCTGACCAATACTTTTGGCTGTAGCGACAATTGAATGATCATTTATGTTATAATCACGTGCCCAGCAACGGCTCTTACTCCATGGAAACCAAGGAAATTTGCAATTTTTCAACAGCTGGATATGCCTGGCCCAATTACGCATCTTTTGGCACCTTTATGATGTGGGTCAGTGTTCAATTGTACTTTTTACAACAGACTGTATCAAGTACCTTGATTTATTTTATATACAAATGGTGTGGTTTTTCAACATGTAGATAAAGACATTGAGTTTGTCTTCGACTTAGAAGTAAGACAATTGCTGGGTGAGTAAAATGGGCTTGGCCCAAATATTTGACGTCTTCTGGGCTACCGAAGGGCACATAACTTATAATTAAAATCTGAATATAGTAATGACCACTTGCGATGGTACATAGTAAACGTAGCCGATTTCAATTAGCAAAAAGACCAGGCAAAAATCCAAAAGTAGAAAAACTGTTCCAATGCTGTTGGTAAGAGGCTAATCCGACGTATTTTGTGACGAGAAATCGAATGGTGCAAACCGTGTTGCTCTCCGACCAATACTTTTGGCTGCAGCGACAATTGAATGATCATTTATCTTATAATCACGTGCCCAGCAACGGCTCTTACTCCATGGAAACCAAGGAAATTTGCAATTTTTCAACAGCTGGATATGCCTGGCCCAATTACGCATCTTTTGGCACCTTATTAATGTGGGTCAGTGTTCAATTGTACTTTTTACAACAGACTGTATGAAGTACCTTGTTTTATTTTATATACAAATGGTGTGGTTTTTCAACATGTAGATAAAGACATTGAGTTTGTCTTCGACTTAGAAGTAAGACAATTGCTGGGTGAGTAAAATGGGCTTGGCCCAAATATTTGACGTCTTCTGGGCTACTGAAGGGCACATAACTTACAATCAAAAGTTGAATATAGTAATGACCAGTCGCGATGGTTCATAGTAAATGTAGACGATTTCCATTAGCAAAAAGACCAGGCAAAAATGCAAAAGTGGAAAAACTGTTCCATTGCTGATGGTAAGAGGCTAATCCGACGTATTTTGTGACGAGAAATCTAATGGTGCAAACCGTGTTGCTCTCCGACCAATACTTTTGGCTGTAGCGACAATTGAATGATCATTTATGTTATAATCACGTGCCCAGCAACGGCTCTTACTCCATGGAAACCAAGGAAATTTGCAATTTTTCAACAGCTGGATATGCCTGGCCCAATTACGCATCTTTTGGCACCTTATTGATGTGGGTCAGTGTTCAATTGTACTTTTTACAGCAGACTGTATCAAGTACCTTGTTTTATTTTATATACAAATGGTTTGGTTTTTCAACATGTAGATAAAGACATTGAGTTTGTCTTCGACTTAGAAGTAAGACAATTGCTGGGTGAGTAAAATGGGCTTGGCCCAAAGATTTGACGCCTTGTGGGCTACCAAAGGGCACATAACTAATAATTAAAATCTGAATATAATAATGACCAGTTGCGATGGTACATAGTAAATGTAGCCGATTTCAATTAGCAAAAAGACGAGGCAAAAATCCAAAAATGGATAAGCTGTTCTATCGCTGCTGGTAAGAGGCTAATCCGACATATTTTGTGACGAGAAATTGAATGGTGCAAACCGCGTTGCTCTCCGACCAATACTTTTGGCTGTAGCGACAATTGTATGATCATTGATGTCATAATCACGTGCCCAGCAACGGCTCTTGCTCCATGGAAACCAAGGAAATTTGTAATTTTTCAACAGCTGGATAAACCTGGCCCAATTACGCATCTTTTGGCACCTTATTAATGTGGGTCAGTGTTCAATTCTACTTTTTACAACAGACTGCATAAAGTACCTTGATTTATTTTATATACAAATGGTGTGGTTTTTCAACATGTAGATAAAGACATTGAGTTTGTCTTGGACTTAGAAGTAAGACAATTGCTGGGTGAGTTAAATGGGCTTGGCCCAAATATTTCACGTCTTCTGGGATACTGAAGGGCACATAACTTATAATTAAAATCTAAATATAGTAATGACCAGTTGCGATGGTACATAGTAAATGTAGCCGATTTCATTTAGCAAAAAGACCAGGCAAAAATCCAAAAGTAGAAAATCTGTTCCATTGCTGTTGGTAAGAGGCTAATCCGACGTATTTTGTGACGAGAAATCGAATGGTGCAAACCGTGTTGCTCTCCGACCAATACTTTTGGCTGTAGCGACAATTGTATGATCATTGATGTCATAATCACGTGCCCAGCAACGGCTCTTACTCCATGGAAACCAAGGAAATTTGCAATTTTTCAACAGCTGGATATGCCTGGCCCAATTACGCATCTTTTGGCATCTTATTAATGTGGGTCAGTGTTCAATTGTACTTTTTACAGCAGACTGTATGAAGTACCTTGATTTATTTTATATACAAATGGTGTGGTTTTTCAACATGTAGATAAAGACATTGAGTTTGTCTTCGACTTAGAAGTAAGACAATTGCTGGGTGAGTAAAATGGGCTTGGCCCAAATATTTGACGTCTTCTGGGCTACTGAAGGGCACATAACTTATAATTAAAATCTGAATATAGTAATGACCAGTCGCGATGGTACATAGTAAATGTAGCCGATTTCAATTAGCAAAAAGACCAGGCAAAAATGCAAAAGTGGAAAAACTGTTCCATTGCTGATGGTAAGAGGCTAATCCGATGTATTTTGTGACGAGAAATCGAATGGTGCAAACCGTGTTGCTCTCCGACCAATACTTTTGGCTGTAGCGACAATTGAATGATCATTAATGTTGTAATCACGTGCCCAGCAACGGCTCTTACTCCATGGAAACCAAGGAAATTTGCAATTTTTCAACAGCTGGATATGCCTGGCCCAATTACGCATCTTTTGGCACCTTATTGATGTGGGTCAGTGTTCAATTGTACTTTTTACAGCAGACTGTATCAAGTACCTTGTTTTATTTTATATACAAATGGTTTGGTTTTTCAACATGTAGATAAAGACATTGAGTTTGTCTTCGACTTAGAAGTAAGACAATTGCTGGGTGAGTTAAATGGGCTTGGCCCAAAGATTTGACGTCTTCTTGGCTACCGAAGGGCACATAACTTATAATCAAAAGTTGAATATAGTAATGACCAGTCGCGATGGTTCATAGTAAATGTAGACGATTTCCATTAGCAAGAAGACCAGGCAAAAATCCAAAAGTAGAAAAACTGTTCCAATGCTGTTGGTAAGAGGCTAATCCGACGTATTTTGTGACGAGAAATCGAATGGTGCAAACCGTGTTGCTTTCCGACCAATACTTTTGGCTGTAGCGACAATTGAATGATCATTTATGTTATTATCACGTGCCCAGCAACGGCTCTTACTCCATGGAAACCAAGGAAATTTGCAATTTTTCAACAGCTGGATATGCCTGGCCCAATTACGCATCTTTTGGCACCTTATTGATGTGGGTCAGTGTTCAATTGTACTTTTTACAACAGACTGTATCAAGTACCTTGATTTATTTTATATACAAATGGTGTGGTTTTTCAACATGTAGATAAAGACATTGAGTTTGTCTTCGACTTAGAAGTAAGACAATTGCTGGGTGAGTAAAATGGGCTTGGCCCAAATATTTGACGTCTTCTGGGCTACTGAAGGGCACATAACTTATAATTAAAATCTGAATATAGTAATGACCACTTGCGATGGTACATAGTAAATGTAGCCGATTTCAATTAGCAAAAAGACCACGCAAAAATCCAAAAGTGCAAAAACTGTTCCATTGCTGTTGGTAAGAGGTTAATCCGACGTATTTTGTGACGAGAAATCGAATGGTGCAAACCGTGTTGCTCTCCGACCAATTCTTTTGGCTGTAGCGACAATTGAATGATCATTAATGTTGTAATCACGTGCCCAGCAACGGCTCTTACTCCATGGAAACCAAGGAAATTTGCAATTTTTCAACAGCTGGATATGCCTGGCCCAATTACGCATCTTTTGTCACCTTATTGATGTGGGTCAGTGTTCAATTGTACTTTTTACAGCAGACTGTATGAAGTACCTTTTTTTTATTTTATATACAAATGGTGTGGTTTTTCACCATGTAGATAAAGACATTGAGATTGTCTTAGACTTAGAAGTAAGACAATTGCTGGGTAGTAAAATGGGCTTGGCCCAAAGATTGGACGTCTTCTGGGCTACTGAAGGGCACATAACTTATAATCAAAAGTTGAATATAGTAAGGACCAGTCGCAATGGTACATAGTAAATGTAGACGATTTCCATTAGCAAAAAGACCAGGCAAAAATCCAAAAGTAGAAAAACTGTTCCAATGCTGTTGGTAAGAGGCTAATCCGACGTATTTTGTGACGAGAAATCGAATGGTGCAAACCGTGTTGCTTTCCGACCAATACTTTTGGCTGTAGCGACAATTGAATGATCATTTATGTTATAATCACGTGCCCAGCAACGGCTCTTACTCCATGGAAACCAAGGAAATTTGCAATTTTTCAACAGCTGGATATGCCTGGCCCAATTACGCATCTTTTGGCACCTTATTGATGTGGGTCAGTGTTCAATTGTACTTTTTACAACAGACTGTATCAAGTACCTTGATTTATTTTATATACAAATGGTGTGGTTTTTCAACATGTAGATAAAGACATTGAGTTTGTCTTCGACTTAGAAGTAAGACAATTGCTGGGTGAGTAAAATGGGCTTGGCCCAAATATTTGACGTCTTCTGGGCTGCCGAAGGGCACATAACTTATAATTAAAATCTGAATATAGTAATGACCACTTGCGATGGTACATAGTAAATGTAGCCGATTTCAATTAGCAAAAAGACCACGCAAAAATCCAAAAGTAGAAAAACTGTTCCAATGCTGTTGGTAAGAGGCTAATCCGACGTATTTTGTGACGAGAAATCGAATGGTGCAAACCGTGTTGCTCTCCGACAATACTTTTGGCTGCAGCGACAATTGAATGATCATTTATGTTATTATCACGTGCCCAGCAACGGCTCTTACTCCATGGAAACCAAGGAAATTTGCAATTTTTCAACAGCTGGATATGCCTGGCCCAATTACGCATCTTTTGGCACCTTATTAATGTGGGTCAGTGTTCAATTGTACTTTTTACAACAGACGAAGTACCTTGATTTATTTTATATACAAATGGTGTGGTTTTTCAACATGTAGATAAAGACATTGAGTTTGTCTTGGACTTAGAAGTAAGACAATTGCTGGGTGAGTAAAATGGGCTTGGCCCAAATATTTGACGTCTTCTGGGCTACTGAAGGGCACATAACTTACAATCAAAAGTTGAATATAGTAATGACCAGTCGCGATGGTTCATAGTAAATGTAGACGATTTCCATTAGCAAAAAGACCAGGCAAAAATCCAAAAGTGGAAAAACTGTTCCATTGCTGATGGTAAGAGGCTAATCCGACGTATTTTGTGACGAGAAATCTAATGGTGCAAACCGTGTTGCTCTCCGACCAATACTTTTGGCTGTAGCGACAATTGAATGATCATTTATGTTATAATCACGTGCCCAGCAACGGCTCTTACTCCATGGAAACCAAGGAAATTTGCAATTTTTCAACAGCTGGATATGCCTGGCCCAATTACGCATCTTTTGGCACCTTATTGATGTGGGTCAGTGTTCAATTGTACTTTTTACAGCAGACTGTATCAAGTACCTTGTTTTATTTTATATACAAATGGTTTGGTTTTTCAACATGTAGATAAAGACTTTGAGTTTGTCTTCGACTTAGAAGTAAGACAATTGCTGGGTGAGTAAAATGGGCTTGGCCCAAAGATTTGACGCCTTGTGGGCTACCAAAGGGCACATAACTAATAATTAAAATCTGAATATAATAATGACCAGTTGCGATGGTACATAGTAAATGTAGCCGATTTCAATTAGCAAAAGACGAGGCAAAAATCCAAAAATGGATAAGATGTTCTATCGCTGTTGGTAAGAGGCTAATCCGACATATTTTGTGACGAGAAATTGAATGGTGCAAACCGCGTTGCTCTCCGACCAATACTTTTGGCTGTAGCGGACAATTGTATGATCATTGATGTCATAATCACGTGCCCAGAAACGGCTCTTACTCCATGGAAACCAAGGAAATTTGCAATTTTTCAACAGCTGGATAAACCTGGCCCAATTACGCATCTTTTGGCACCTTATTAATGTGGGTCAGTGTTCAATTCTACTTTTTACAACAGACTGCATAAAGTACCTTGATTTATTTTATATACAAATGGTGTGGTTTTTCAACATGTAGATAAAGACATTGAGTTTGTCTTGGACTTAGAAGTAAGACAATTGCTGGGTGAGTAAAATGGGCTTGGCCCAAATATTTGACGTCTTCTGGGATACTGAAGGGCACATAACTTATAATTAAAATCTAAATATAGTAATGACCAGTTGCGATGGTACATAGTAAATGTAGCCGATTTCAATTAGCAAAAAAGACCAGGCAAAAATCCAAAAGTAGAAAATCTGTTCCAATGCTGTTGGTAAGAGGCTAATCCGACGTATTTTGTGACGAGAAATCGAATTGGTGCAAACCGTGTTGCTCTCCGACCAATACTTTTGGCTGTAGCGACAATTGAATGATCATTTATGTTATAATCACGTGCCCAGCAACGGCTCTTACTCCATGGAAACCAAGGAAATTTGCAATTTTTCAACAGCTGGATATGCCTGGCCCAATTACGCATCTTTTGGCGCCTTATTGATGTGGGTCAGTGTTCAATTGTACTTTTTACAGCAGACTGTATCAAGTACGTTGTTTTATTTTATATACAAATGGTGTGGTTTTTTCAACATGTAGATAAAGACATTGAGTTTGTCTTCGACTTAGAAGTAAGACAATTGCTGGGTGAGTAAAATGGGCTTGGCCCAAAGATTTGAGGCCTTGTGGGCTACCAAAGGGCACATAACTAATATTAAAATCTGAATATAATAATGACCAGTTGCGATGGTACATAGTAAATGTAGCCGATTTCAATTAGCAAAAAGACCAGGCAAAAATCCAAAAGTGGATAAGCTGTTCCATTGCTATTGGTAAGAGGCTAATCCGACGAATTTTGTGACGAGAAATAGAATGGTGCAAACCGTGTTGCTCTCCAACCAATACTTTTGGCTGTAGCGACAATTGTATGATCATTGATGTCATAATCACGTGCCCAGCAACGGCTCTTACTCCATGGAAACCAAGGAAATTTGCAATTTTTCAACAGCTGGATATGCCTGGCCCAATTACGCATCTTTTGGCATCTTATTAATGTGGGTCAGTGTTCAATTGTACTTTTTACAGCAGACTGTATGAAGTACCTTGATTTATTTTATATACAAATGGTGTGGTTTTTCAACATGTAGATAAAGACATTGAGTTTGTCTTCGACTTAGAAGTAAGACAATTGCTGGGTGAGTAAAATGGCTTGGCCCAAATATTTGACGTCTTCTGGGCTACTGAAGGGCACATAACTTATAATTAAAATCTGAATATAGTAATGACCAGTTGCGATGGTACATAGTAAATGTAGCCGATTTCAATTAGCAAAAAGACCAGGCAAAAATGCAAAAGTGGAAAAACTGTTCCATTGCTGATGGTAAGAGGCTAATCCGATGTATTTTGTGACGAGAAATCGAATGGTGCAAACCGTGTTGCTCTCCGACCAATACTTTTGGCTGTAGTGACAATTGAATGATCATTAATGTTGTAATCACGTGCCCAGCAACGGCTCTTACTCCATGGAAACCAAGGAAATTTGCAATTTTTCAACAGCTGGATATGCCTGGCCCAATTACGCATCTTTTGGCACCTTATTGATGTGGGTCAGTGTTCAATTGTACATTTTACAGCAGACTGTATCAAGTACCTTGTTTTATTTTATATACAAATGGTTTGGTTTTTCAACATGTAGATAAAGACATTGAGTTTGTCTTCGACTTAGAAGTAAGATATTTGCTGGGTGAGTAAATTGGCTTGGCCCAAAGATTTGACGTCTTCTGGGCTACTGAAGGGCACATAACTTATAATTAAAATCTGAATATAGTAATGACCAGTTGCGATGGTACATAGTAAATGTAGGCTATTTCAATTAGCAAAAAGACCAGGCAAAAATCCAAAAGTGGAAAAACTCTTCCATTGCTGTTGGTAAGAGGCTAATCCGACGTATTTTGTGACGAGAAATCGAATGGTGCAAACCGTGTTGCTCTCCGACCAATACTTTTGGCTGTAGCGACAATTGAATGATCATTTATGTTATAATCACGTGCCCAGCAACGGCTCTTACTCCATGGAAACCAAGGAAAATTTGCAATTTTTCAACAGCTGGATATGCCTGGCCCAATTACGCATCTTTTGGCACCTTATTGATGTGGGTCAGTGTTCAATTGTACTTTTTACAGCAGACTGTATGAAGTACCTTTTTTTATTTTATATACAAATGGTGTGGTTTTTCACCATGTAGATAAAGACATTGAGTTTGTCTTAGACTTAGAAGTAAGACAATTGCTGGGTAGTAAAATGGGCTTGGCCCAAAGATTGGACGTCTTCTGGGCTACTGAAGGGCACATAACTTATAATCAAAACTTGAATATAGTAAGGACCAGTCGCAATGGTACATAGTAAATGTAGACGATTTCAATTAGCAAAAAGACCAGGCAAAAATCCAAAAGTAGAAAAACTGTTCCAATGCTGTTGGTAAGAGGCTAATCCGACGTATTTTGTGACGAGAAATCGAATGGTGCAAACCGTGTTGCTCTCCGACCAATACTTTTGGCTGTAGCGACAATTGAATGATCATTTATCTTATAATCACGTGCCCAGCAACGGCTCTTACTCCATGGAAACCAAGGAAATTTGCAATTTTTTCAACAGCTGGATATGCCTGGCCCAATTACGCATCTTTTGGCACCTTATTGATGTGGGTCAGTGTTCAATTGTACTTTTTACAACAGACTGTATCAAGTACCTTGATTTATTTTATATACAAATGGTGTGGTTTTTCAACATGTAGATAAAGACATTGAGTTTGTCTTCGACTTAGAAGTAAGACAATTGCTGGGTAAGTAAAATGGGCTTGGCCCAAATATTTGACGTCTTCTGGGCTACTGAAGGGCACATAACTTATAATTAAAATCTGAATATAGTAATGACCAGTTGCGATGGTACATAGTAAATGTAGCCGATTTCAATTAGCAAAAAGACCAGGCAAAAATCCAAAAGTGGAAAAACTGTTCCATTGCTATTGGTAAGAGGCTAATCCGACGTATTTTGTGACGAGAAATCTAATGGTGCAAACCGTGTTGCTCTCCGACCAATACTTTTGGCTGTAGCGACAATTGAATGATCATTTATGTTATTATCACGTGCCCAGCAACGGCTCTTACTCCATGGAAACCAAGGAAATTTGCAATTTTTCAACAGCTGGATATGCCTGGCCCAATTACGCATCTTTTGGCACCTTATTAATGTGGGTCAGTGTTCAATTGTACTTTTTACAGCAGACTGTATGAAGTACCTTGTTTTATTTTATATACAAATGGTGTGGTGGTTCTACATGTAGATAAAGACATTAAGTGTGTCTTTGACTTAGAAGTAAGACAATTGCTGGGTAGTAAAATCGGCTTGGCCCAAAGATTTGAAGTCTTCTGGGCTACCGAAGGGCACATAACTTATAATCAAAAGTTGAATATAGTAATAACCAGTCGCGATGGTGCATGGTAAATGTAGACGATTTCCATTAGCAAAAAGACCAGGCAAAAATCCAAAAGTAGAAAAACTGTTCCAATGCTGTTGGTAAGAGGCTAATCCGACGAATTTTGTGACGAGAAATCGAATGGTGCAAACCGTGTTGCTCTCCGACCAATACTTTTGCCTGTACCGACAATTGAATGATCATTTATGTTAGAATCACGTGCCCAGCAACGGCTCTTACTCCATGGAAACCAAGAAATTTACAATTTTTCAACAGCTGGATATGCCTGGCCCAAAAACGCATCTTTTGGCGCCTTATTGATGTGGGTCAGTGTTCAATTGTACTTTTTACAACAGACTGTATCAAGTACCTTGATTTATTTTATATACAAATGGTGTGGTTTTTCAACATGTAGATAAAGACATTGAGTTTGTCTTCGACTTAGAAGTAAGACAATTGCTGGGTGAGTAAAATGGGCTTGGCCCAAATATTTGACGTCTTCTGGGCTACTGAAGGGCACATAACTTATAATTAAAATCTGAATATAGTAATGACCAGTTGTGATGGTACATAGTAAATGTAGCCGATTTCAATTAGCAAAAAGACCAGGCAAAAATCCAAAAGTAGAAAAACTGTTCCAATGCTGTTGGTAAGAGGCTAATCCGACGTATTTTGTGACGAAAAATCGAATGGTGCAAACCGCGTTGCTCTCCGACCAATACTTTTGGCTGTAGCGACAATTGAATGATCATTCATGTTATAATCACGTGCCCAGCAACGACTCTTACTCCATGGAAACCAAGAAATTTACAATTTTTCAACAGCTGGATATGCCTGGCCCAATTACGCATCTTTTGGCACCTTATTGATGTGGGTCAGTGTTCAATTGTACTTTTTACAACAGACTGTATGAAGTACCTTGATTTATTTTATATACAAATGGTGTGGTTTTTCTACATGTAGATAAAGACAATGAGTTTGTCTTCGACTTAGAAAGTAAGACAATTGCTGGGTAGTAAAATGGGCTTGGCCCAAAGATTTCACGTCTTCTGGGCTACCGAAGGGCACATAACTTATAATTAAAATCTGAATATAATAATGACCAGTTTACGATGGTACATAGTAAATGTAGACGATTTCAATTAGCAAAAAGACCAGGCAAAAATCCAAAAGTGGAAAAACTGTTCCATTGGTATTGGTAAGAGGCTAAGCCGACGTATTTTGTGACGAGAAATCGAATGGTGCAAACCGCGTTGCTCTCCGACCAATACTTTTGGCTGTAGCGACAATTGTATGATCATTGATGTCATAATCACGTGCCCAAGCAACGGCTCTTACTCCACGGAAAACCAGGAAATTTGCAATTTTTCAACAGCTGGTTATGCCTGGCCCAATTACGCATCTTTTGGCACCTTATTGATGTGGGTCAGTGTTCAATAGTACTTTTTACAGCAGACAGTACCAAGTACCTTGTTTCATTTTATATACAAATGGTTTGGTTTTTCTACATGTAGACAAAGACATTGAGTTTGTCTTCGACTTAGAAGTAAGACAATTGCTGGGTGAGTTAAATGGTCTTGGCCCAAAGATTTGACTTCTTCTGGGCTACCGAAGGGCACATAACTTATATCAAAAGTTGAATATAGTAATGACCAGTCGCGATGGTTCATAGTAAATGTAGCCGATTTCAATTAGCAAAAAGACCAGGCAAAAATCCATAGGTAGAAAACTGTTCCAGTGCTGTTGGTAAGAGGCTAATCCGACGTATTTTGTGACGAGAAATCGAATGGTGCAAACCGTGTTGCTCTCCGACCAATACTTTTGGCTGTAGCGACAATTGAATGATCATTTATGTTATAATCACGTGCCCAGCAACGGCTCTTACTCCATGGAAACCAAGGAAATTTGCAATTTTTCAACAGCTGGATATGCCTGGCCCAATTACGCATCTTTTGGCACCTTATTAATGTGGGTCAGTGTTCAATTGTACTTTTTACAACAGACTGTATAAAGTACCTTGATTTATTTTATATACAAATGGTGTGGTTTTTCAACATGTAGATAAAGACATTGAGTTTGTCTTCGACTTAGAAGTAAGACAATTGCTGGGTGAGTAAAATGGGCTTGGCCCAAATATTTGACGTCTTCTGGGCTACTGAAGGGCACATAACTTATAATTAAAATCTGAATATAGTAATGACCAGTTGCGATGGTACATAGTAAATGTAGCCTATTTCAATTAGCAAAAAGACCAGGCAAAAATCCAAAAGTGGAAAAACTGTTCCATTGCTGTTGGTAAGAGGCTAATCCGACGTATTTTGTGACGAGAAATCGAATGGTGCAAACCGTGTTGCTCTCCGACCAATACTTTTGGCTGTAGCGACAATTGAATGATCATTTATGTTATAATCACGTGCCCAGCAACGGCTCTTACTCCATGGAAACCAAGGAAATTTGCAATTTTTCAACAGCTGGATATGCCTGGCCCAATTACGCATCTTTTGGCACCTTATTAATGTGGGTCAGTGTTCAATTGTACTTTTTACAGCAGACTGTATGAAGTACCTTGTTTTATTTTATATACAAATGGTGTGGTTGTTCTACATGTAGATAAAGACATTAAGTGTGTCTTTGACTTAGAAGTAAGACAATTGCTGGGTAGTAAAATGGGCTTGGCCCAAAGATTTGAAGTCTTCTGGGCTACCGAAGGGCACATAACTTATAATCAAAAGTTGAATATAGTAATAACCAGTCGCGATGGTGCATGGTAAATGTAGACGATTTCCATTAGCAAAAAGACCAGGCAAAAATCCAAAAGTAGAAAAACTGTTCCAATGCTGTTGGTAAGAGGCTAATCCGACGTATTTTGTGACGAGAAATCGAATGGTGCAAACCGTGTTGCTCTCCGACCAATACTTTTGGCTGTACCGACAATTGAATGATCATTTATGTTAGAATCACGTGCCCAGCAACGGCTCTTACTCCATGGAAACCAAGAAATTTACAATTTTTCAACAGCTGGATATGCCTGGCCCAAAAACGCATCTTTTGGCGCCTTATTGATGTGGGTCAGGGTTCAATTGTACTTTTTACAACAGACTGTATCAAGTACCTTGATTTATTTTATATACAAATGGTGTGGTTTTTCAACATGTAGATAAAGACATTGAGTTTGTCTTCGACTTAGAAGTAAGACAATTGCTGGGTGAGTAAAATGGGCTTGGCCCAAATATTTGACGTCTTCTGGGCTACTGAAGGGCACATAACTTATAATCAAAAGTTGAATATAGTAATGACCAGTCGCGATGGTTCATAGTAAACGTAGCCTATTTCAATTAGCAAAAAGACCAGGCAAAAATCCAAAAGTGGAAAAACTGTTCCATTGCTGTTGGTAAGAGGCTAATCCGACGTATTTTGTGACGAGAAATCGAATGGTGCAAACCGTGTTGCTCTCCGACCAATACTTTTGGCTGTAGCGACAATTGAATGATCATTTATGTTATAATCACGTGCCCAGCAACGGCTCTTACTCCATGGAAACCAAGGAAATTTGCAATTTTTCAACAGCTGGATATGCCTGGCCCAATTACGCATCTTTTGGCACCTTATTGATGTGGGTCAGTGTTCAATTGTACTTTTTACAGCAGACTGTACGAAGTACCTTTTTTTATTTTATATACAAATGGTGTGGTTTTTCACCATGTAGATAAAGACATTGAGTTTGTCTTAGACTTAGAAGTAAGACAATTGCTGGGTAGTAAAATGGGCTTGGCCCAAAGATTGGACGTCTTCTGGGCTACTGAAGGGCACATAACTTATAATTAAAATCTGAATGTAGTAACGACCAGTTGCGTTGGTACATAGTAAATGTAGCCGATTTCAATTAGCAAAAAGACCAGGCAAAAATCCAAAAGTGGAAAAACTGTTCCATTGCTATTGGTAAGAGGCTAATCCGACGTATTTTGTGACGAGAAATCGAATGGTGCAAACCGCCTTGCTCTCCGACCAATACTTTTGGCTGTAGCGACATATGTATAATCATTGATGACAAAATCAAGTGCCTAGCAACGACTCTTACTCCATGGAAACCAAGGAAATTTGCAATTTTTCAACAGCTGGATATGCCTGGCCCAATTACGCATCTTTTGGCACCTTATTGATGTGGGTCAGTGTTCAATTGTACTTTTTACAGCAGACTGTATGAAGTATCTTGTTTATTTTATATACAAATGGTGTAGTTTTTTTACATGTAGATAAAGACATTGAGTTTGTCTTCGACTTAGAAGTAAGACAATTGCTGGGTGAGTAAAATGGGCTTGGCCCAAAGATATAACGTCTTCTGGGCTACCGAAGGGCACATAACTTATAATTAAAATCTGAATATAACAATGACCAGTTGCGATGGTACATAGTAAATGTAGACGATTTCAATTAGCAAAAAGACCAGGCAAAAATCCAAAAGTGGAAAAACTGTTCCATTGCTGTTGGTAAGAAGCTAAACCGACGTATTTTGTGACGAGAAATCGAATGGTGCAAACCGCGTTGCTCTCCGACCAATACTTTTGGCTGTAGCGACAATTGTATGATCATTTATGTCATAATCAGGTGCCCAGCAACGACTCTTACTCCATGGAAACCAAGGAAATTTGCAATTTTTCAACAGCTGGATATGCCTGGCCCAATTACGCATCTTTCGGCACCTTATTGATGTGGGTCAGTGTTCAATTGTACTTTTTACAGCAGACTGTATTAATTACCTTGTTTTATTTTATATACAAATGGTTTGGTTTTTCAACATGTAGATAAAGACATTGAGTTTGTCTTCGACTTAGAAGTAAGACAATTGCTGGGTGAGTAAAATGGGCTTGGCCCAAAGATTTGACGCCTTGTGGGCTACCAAAGGGCACATAACTAATAATTAAAATGTGAATATAATAATGACCAGTTGCGATGGTACATAGTAAATGTAGCCGATTTCAATTAGCAAAAATATCAGGCAAAAATCCAAAAATGGATAAGCTGTTCCATTGCTGTTGGTAAGTGGCTAATCCGACATATTTTGTGACGAGAAATTAAATGGTGCGAACCGCGTTGCTATCCGAACAATACTTTTGGCTGTAGCGACAATTGTATGATCATTGATGTCATAATCACGTGCCCAGCAACGGCTCTTACTCCATGGAAACCAAGGAAATTTGCAATTTTTCAACAGCTGGATAAACCTGGCCCAATTACGCATCTTTTGGCACCTTATTGATGTGGGTCAGTGTTCAATTATACTTTTTACAGCAGACTGTATGAAGTACCTTGTGTTATTTTATATACAAATGGTGTGGTATTTCTACATGTAGATAAAGACATTGAGTTTGTCTTCGACTTAGAAGTAAGACAATTGCTGGGTGAGTTAAATGGGCTTGGCCCAAAGATTTGACGTCTTCTGGGCTACCGAAGGGCACATAACTTATAATCAAAAGTTGAATATAGCAATAACAAGTCGCGATGGTACATAGTAAATGTAGACGATTTCAATTAGCAAAAAGACCAGGCAAAAATCCAAAAGTAGAAAAACTGTTCCAATGCTGTTGGTAAGAGGCTAATCCGACGTATTTTGTGACGACAAATCGAATGGTGCAAACCGTGTTGCTCTCCGACCAATTCTTTTGGCTGTAGCGACAATTAAATGATCATTGATGTTATAATCACGTGCCCAGCAACGGCTCTTACTCCATGGAAACCAAGGAAATTTGCAATTTTTCAACAGCTGGATATGCCTGGCCCAATTACGCATCTTTTGGCACCTTATTGATGTGGGTCAGTGTTCAATTGTACTTTTTACAGAAGACTGCATGAAGTACCTTGTTTCATTTTATATACAAATGGTGTGGTTTTTCAACATGTAGATAAAGACATTGAGTTTGTCTTCGACTTAGAAGTAAGGCAATTGCTGGGTAAGTAAAATGGGCTTGGCCCAAATATTTGACGTCTTCTGGGCTACTGAAGGGCACATAACTTATAATTAAAATCTGAATATAGTAATGACCAGTTGCGATGGTACATAGTAAATGTAGCCGATTTCAATTAGCAAAAAGACCAGGCAAAAATCCAAAAGTGGAAAAACTGTTCCATTGCTGTTGGTAAGAGGCTAATCCGACGTATTTTGTGACGAGAAATCTAATGGTGCAAACCGTGTTGCTCTCCGACCAATACTTTTGGCTGTAGCGACAATTGAATGATCATTTATGTTATAATCACGTGCCCAGCAACGGCTCTTACTCCATGGAAACCAAGGAAATTTGCAATTTTTCAGCAGCTGAATATGCCTGGCCCAATTACGCATCTTTTGGCACCTTATTGATGTGGGTCAGTGTTCAATTGTACTTTTTACAGCAGACTGTATGAAGTACCTTGTTTTATTTTATATACAAATGGTGTGGTATTTCTACATGTAGATAAAGACATTGAGTGTGTCTTTGACTTAGAAGTAAGACAATTGCTGGGTAGTAAAATCGGCTTGGCCCAAAGATTTGAAGTCTTCTGGGCTACCGAAGGGCACATAACTTATAATAAAAAGTTGAGTATAGTAAGGACCAGTCGCGATGGTACATAGTAAATGTAGACGATTTCAATTAGCAAAAAGACCAGGCAAAAATCCAAAAGTGGATAAGCTGTTCCATTGCTATTGGTAAGAGGCTAAGCCGACGTATTTTGTGACGAGAAATCGAATGGTGCAAACCGCGTTGCTCTCCGACCAATACTTTTGGTTGTAGCGACAATTGTATGATCATTGATGTCATAATAACGTGCCCAGCAACGGCTCTTACTCCACGGAAACCAAGGAAATTTGCAATTTTTCAACAGCTGGATATGCCTGGCCCAATTACGCATCTTTTGGCACCTTATTGATGTGGGTCAGTGTTCAATAGTACTTTTTACAGCAGACTGTATCAAGTACCTTGTTTCATTTTATATACAAATGGTTTGGTTTTTCTACATGTAGATAAAGACATTGAGTTTGTCTTCGACTTAGAAGTAAGACAATTGCTGGGTGAGTTAAATGGTCTTGGCCCAAAGATTTGACTTCTTCTGGGCTACCGAAGGGCACATAACTTATAATCAAAAGTTGAATATAGTAATGACCAGTCGCGATGGTTCATAGTAAATGTAGACGATTTCAATTAGCAAAAAGACCAGGCAAAAATCCAAAAGTAGAAAAACTGTTCCAATGCTGTTGGTAAGAGGCTAATCCGACGTATTTTGTGACGAGAAATCGAATGGTGCAAACCGTGTTGCTCTCCGACCAATACTTTTGGCTGTAGCGACAATTGAATGATCATTTATGTTATAATCACGTGCCCAGCAACGGCTCTTACTCCATGGAAACCAAGGAAATTTGCAATTTTTCAACAGCTGGATATGCCTGGCCCAAAAACGCATCTTTTTGGCGCCTTATTGATGTGGGTCAGTGTTCAATTGTACTTTTTACAGAAGACTGCATGAAGTACCTTGTTTTATTTTATATACAAATGGTGTGGTTTTTCTACATGTAGATAAAGACATTGAGTTTGTCTTGGACTTAGAAGTAAGACAATTGCTGGGTGAGTTAAGTGGTCTTGGCCCAAAGATTTGACGTCTTCTTGGCTACCGAAGGGCACATAACTTATAATTAAAAGTTGAATATAGTAATGACCAGTCGCGATGGTTCATAGTAAATGTAGACGATTTCCATTAGCAAAAAGACCAGGCAAAATTCCAAAAGTAGAAAAACTGTTCCAATGCTGTTGGTAAGAGGCTAATCCGACGTATTTTGTGACGAGAAATCGAATGGTGCAAACCGTGTTGCTTTCCGACCAATACTTTTGGCTGTAGCGACAATTGAATGATCATTTATGTTATTATCACGTGCCCAGAAACGGCTCTTACTCCATGGAAACCAAGGAAATTTGCAATTTTTCAACAGCTGGATATGCCTGGCCCAATTACGCATCTTTTGGCACCTTATTGATGTGGGTCAGTGTTCAATTGTACTTTTTACAACAGACTGTATCAAGTACCTTGATTTATTTTATATACAAATGGTGTGGTTTTTCAACATGTAGATAAAGACATTGAGTTTGTCTTCGACTTAGAAGTAAGACAATTGCTGGGTGAGTAAAATGGGCTTGGCCCAAATATTTGACGTCTTCTGGGCTACTGAAGGGCACATAACTTATAATTAAAATCTGAATATAGTAATGACCAGTTGCGATGGTACATAGTACATGTAGCCGATTTCAATTAGCAAAAAGACCAGGCAACAATCCAAAAATGCAAAAACTGTTCCATTGCTGTTGGTAAGAGGCTAATCCGACGAATTTTGTGACGAGAAATCTAATGGTGCAAACCGTGTTGCTCTCCGACCAATACTTTTGGCTGTAGCGACAATTGAATGATCATTTATGTTATAATCACGTGCCCAGCAACGGCTCTTACTCCATGGAAACCAAGGAAATTTGTAATTTTTCAACAGCTGGATATGCCTGGCCCAATTACGCATCTTTTGGCACCTTATTGATGTGGGTCAGTGTTCAATTGTACTTTTTACAGCAGACTGTATCAAGTACCTTGTTTTATTTTATATACAAATGGTGTGGTTTTTCAACATCTAGATAAAGACATTGAGTTTGTCTTCGACTTAGAAGTAAGACAATTGCTGGGTGAGTAAAATGGGCTTGGCCCAAAGATTTGACGCCTTGTGGGCTACCAAAGGGCACATAACTAATAATTAAAATCTGAATATAATAATGACCAGTTGCGATGGTACATAGTAAATGTAGCCGATTTCAATTAGCAAAAAGACCAGGCAAAAATCCAAAAATGGATAAGCTGTTCCATTGCTGTTGGTAAGAGGCTAATCCGACATATTTTGTGACGAGAAATTAAATGGTGCGAACCGCGTTGCTATCCGACCAATACTTTTGGCTGTAGCGACAATTGTATGATCATTGATGTCATAATCACGTGCCCAGCAACGGCTCTTACTCCATGGAAACCAAAGAAATTTGCAATTTTTCAACAGCTGGATAAACCTGGCCCAATTACGCATCTTTTGGCACCTTATTGATGTGGGTCAGTGTTCAATTATACTTTTTACAGCAGACTGTATGAAGTACCTTGTGTTATTTTATATACAAATGGTGTGGTATTTCTACATGTAGATAAAGACATTGAGTTTGTCTTCGACTTAGAATTAAGACAATTGCTGGGTGAGTTAAATGGGCTTGGCCCAAAGATTTGAAGTCTTCTGGGCTACCGAAGGGCACATAACTTATAATCAAAAGTTGAATATAGTAATGACCAGTCGCGGTGGTACATAGTAAATGTAGACGATTTCAATTAGCAAAAAGACCAGGCTAAAATCCAAAAGTAGAAAAACTGTTCCAATGCTGTTGGTAAGAGGCTAATCCGACGTATTTTGTGACGAGAAATCTAATGGTGCAAACCGTGTTGCTTTCCGACCAATACTTTTGACTGTAGCGACAATTGTATAATCATTGATGTCAAAATCACGTGCCCAGCAACGGCTCTTACACCATGGAAGCCAAGGAATTTTGCAATTTTTCAACAGCTGGATATGCCTGGCCCAATTACGCATCTTTTGGCACCTTATTGATGTGGGTCAGTGTTCAATTGTACTTTTTACAGCAGACTGCATGAAGTACCTTGTTTTATTTTATATACAAATGGTGTGGTTTTTCAACATGTAGATAAAGACATTGAGTTTGTCTTCGACTTAGAAGTAAGACAATTGCTGGGTGAGTAAAATGGGCTTGGCCCAAAGCTTTGACGTCTTCTGGGCTACTGAAGGGCACATAACTTATAATTAAAATCTGAATATAGTAATGACCAGTTGCGATGGTACATAGTAAACGTAGCCGATTTCCTTTAGCAAAAAGACCAGGCAAAAATACAAAAGTAGAAAAACTGTTCCAATGCTGCCGGTAAGAGGCTAATCCGACGTATTTTGTGACGAGAAATCGAATGGTGCAAACCGCTTTGCTCTCCTACCAATACTTTTGTGTGTAGCGACAATTGAATGATCATTTATGTCATAATCACGTGCCCAGCAACGGCTCTTACTCCATGGAAACCAAGGAAATTTGCAATTTTTCAACAGCTGGATATGCCTGGCCCAAAAACGCATCTTTTGGCGCCTTATTGATGTGGGTCAGTGTTCAATTGTACTTTTTACAGCAGACTGCATGAAGTACCTTGTTTTATTTTATATACAAATGGTGTGGTTTTTCAACATGTAGATAAAGACATTGAGTTTGTCTTCGACTTAGAAGTAAGACAATTGCTGGGTGAGTAAAATCGGCTTGGCCCAAAGATTTGACGTCTTCTGGGCTACTGAAGGGCACATAACTTATAATTAAAATCTGAATGTAGTAACGACCAGTTGCGTTGGTACATAGTAAATGTAGCCGATTTCAATTAGCAAAAAGACCAGGCAAAAATCCAAAAGTGGAAAAACTGTTCCATTGCTATTGGTAAGAGGCTAATCCGACGTATTTTGTGACGTGAAATCGAATGGTGCAAACCGCCTTGCTCTCCGACCAATACTTTTGGCTGTAGCGACATATGTATAATCATTGATGTCAAAATCAAGTGCCCAGCAACGACTCTTACTCCATGGAAACCAAGGAAATTTGCAATTTTTCAACAGCTGGATATGCCTGGCCCAATTACGCATCTTTTGGCACCTTATTGATGTGGGTCAGTGTTCAATTTTTTTTTTACAGCAGACTGTATGAAGTATCTTGTTTATTTTATATACAAATGGTGTAGTTTTTTTACATGTAGATAAAGACATTGAGTTTGTCTTCGACTTAGAAGTAAGACAATTGCTGTGTGAGTAAAATGGGCTTGGCCCAAAGATATAACGTCTTCTGGGCTACCGAAGGGCACATAACTTATAATTAAAATCTGAATATAATAATGACCAGTTGCGATGGTACATAGTAAATGTAGCCGATTTCAATTAGCAAAAAGACCAGGCAAAAATCCAAAAGTGGAAAAACTGTTCCATTGCTGTTGGTAAGAGGCTAAACCGACGTATTTTGTGACGAGAAATCGAATGGTGCAAACCGCGTTGCTCTCCGACCAATACTTTTGGCTATAGCGACAATTGTATGATCATTTATGTCATAATCACGTGCCCAGCAACGACTCTTACTCCATGGAAACCAAGGAAATTTGCAATTTTTCAACAGCTGGATATGCCTGGCCCAATTACGCATCTTTTGCCACCTTATTGACGTGGGTCAGTGTTCAATTGTACTTTTTACAGCAGACTGTATCAAGTACCTTGATTATTTTATATACAAATGGTGTGCTTTTTCTACATGTAGATAAAGACATTGAGTTTGTCTTCGACTGAGAATTAAGACAATTGCTGGGTGAGTTAAATGGGCTTGGCCCAAAGATTTGACGTCTTCTGGGCTACCGAAGGGCACATAACTTATAATCAAAAGTTGAATATAGCAATGACCAGTCGCGGTGGTACATAGTAAATGTAGACGATTTCAATTAGCAAAAAGACCAGGCAAAAATCCAAAAGTAGAAAAACTGTTCCAATGCTGCTGGTAAGAGGCTAATCCGACGTATTTTGTGACGAGAAATCTAATGGTGCAAACCGCGTTGCTCTCCGACCAATACTTTTGGCTGTAGCGACAATTAAATGATCATTTATGTCATAATCACGTGCCCAGCAACGGCTCTTACTCCATGGAAACCAAGGAAATTTGCCATTTTTCAACAGCTGGATATGCCTGGCCCAAAAACGCATCTTTTGGCGCCTTATAGATGTGGGTCAGTGTTCAATTGTACTTTTTACAGCAGACTGCATGAAGTACCTTGATTTATTTTATATACAAATGGTGTTGTTTTTCAACATGTAGATAAAGACATTGAGTTTGTCTTCGACTTAGAAGTAAGACAATTGCTGGGTGAGTAAAATGGGCTTGGCCCAAAGATTTGACGTCTTCTGGGCTACTGAAGGGCACATAACTTATAATTAAAATCTGAATGTAGTAATGACCAGTTGCGATGGTACATAGTAAATGTAGCCGATTTCAATTAGCAAAAAGACCAGGCAAAAATCCAAAAGTGGAAAAACTATTACATTGCTGTTGGTAAGAGGCTAATCCGACGTATTTTGTGACGAGAAATCGAATGGTGCAAACCGTGTTGCTCTCCGACCAATACTTTTGGCTGTAGCGACATATGTATAATCATTGATGTCAAAATCACGTGCCCAGCAACGGCTCTTACTCCATGGAAACCAAGGAAATTTGCAATTTTTCAACAGCTGGATATGCCTGGCCCAATTACGCATCTTTTGGCACCTTATTGATGTGGGTCAGTGTTCAATTGTACTTTTTACAGCAGACTGTATGAAGTATCTTGTTTATTTTATATACAAATGGTGTGGTTTTTTTTAACATGTAGATAAAGACATTGAGTTTGTCTTGGACTTAGAAGTAAGACAATTGCTGGGTGAGTAAAATGGGCTTGGCCCAAAGATATGACGTCTTCTGGGCTACCGAAGGGCACATAACTTATAATTAAAATCTGAATATAATAATGACCAGTTGCGATGGTACATAGTAAATGTAGCCGATTTCCATTAGCAAAAAGACCAGGTAAAAATCCAAAAGTGGAAAAACTGTTCGAATGCTGTTGGTAAGAGGCTAAACCGACGTATTTTGTAACGAGATATCGAATGGTGCAAACAACTGTACTTTTTACAGGAGACTGTATCAAGTACCTTGTGTTTTTTATATACAAATGGTGTTTTTTTCTACATGTAGATAAAGACATTGAGTTTGTCTTCGACTTAGAAGTAAGACAATTGCTGGGTCGGATTTGACTACCGTACCATTTCATGTAAATATAAAAAATACACAGGGTACTTGATACAGTCTGTTGTAAAAACTACAATTTAACACTGATGCACATAATTGCGGTGCTAAAAGATGTGAAACAATGTAAGCAATCGACAAATGTTACAGAATTTTAAATTGTCTCTGATTTTTACGGAGAAAAATCCGTTGCTGGGCACCCTAACATGAGGCCAACCATATTTCAAATGCCAATACACCTAAAATTATTGCTTAGAAAGCAATGCGGTTTGCACCATTCGATTTCTCGTCCAAAAAATAAATGGGATTGGCATGTTTGCTGGCGAATTTGAACAAGTTTTTCACTGGAATTTTTGCCTGGCTACTTTGCTGATTGACATCAGCTAGAATGTATTTTGAACCATCGCGACTGGTCAGTTCCGTTGCTGGTCACACCACAATGACGTCAACCATATTTCAAATGGCGTTACAGCTAAAACCATTAGTCGGACAGCAATGCCATTTGCACCATTCAATTTCTCGTTAAAAATACGTCGGACTGTCCGCTTTGCAAGCGCATTTGAACAATTTTTTTACTTTGGAATTTTTGCCCGGTTACTTTGCTGATTGACATCAGCTACAATGTCGGGATTACCATTGCGACTGGTCACTTCTCTATTAAACTTTGTGCTGAAACTAATGTGCCGTTTGGTAGCCCATAAGATATTGAATCTTTGGGCCATGATCATTTAACGGACCCAGCAACTGTCTTACTTCTATATCGAAGACTAACGCAATGGATTTAATCAATGTACTACCGTCCCACTTCATGTAAATATAAAAAGTACAGGGTACTTGATAAAGTCTGTTGTGAAAACTACAATTTAACACTGATGCACATAATCGCGGTGCTAAAAGGTGTGAAACAATGTAAACAATCGACAAATGTTAAAGAATTTTAAATTGTCTGTGATTTCTAAGGTGAAAAATCCGTTGCTGGGCACCGCAACATGAGGCCAACTTTATTTCAAATGCCACTACATCTAAAAATATTGCTCAGAAAGCAATGCCGTTTGCACCATTCGATTTCCTGTCAAAAAATCAATGGGATTAGCCTGCCTGCTAGTAAATTTGAAGAATATTTCCTTTTTCCAATATGTTCCTGATTACTTTTCTCAGATTAATTGTCTTTCTTCTAAGTCGAGGACTAACTCAACGGCTTTACCTACATGTACTACCATACCACATCATATGTATATAAAAAATAGAGGGTACATGATACAGTCTGTTGTGTTAGCTACAATTTAACACTGATGCACATAGTTGCGGCGCTAAAAGATGTGAAAGAATGTAAGCAATCGACAAATGTTAAAGAATTTTCAAATTTCTCTGATTTCTAAGGAGAAAAATCCGTTGCTGGCCACACCAAAAAGAGATGAACCATATTTTAAATTCCGCTACAGCTAAAAGTATTGCTCAGAAAGCAATGCGCTTTGCACCATTCGATTTCTCGTTAAAAATAGGTGGGATTAGCCTGTTTACAAGCGCATTTGAACATATTTTCCACTATGGAATTATTTCTTTTTACTTTGCTAAATGACTTCAGCTACAATGCAGCGTGCACCATAGCGACTGGTCACTTCCGCTGCTGGTACACTATTATGACGTCAACCATATTTCAAATGCTACTACAGCTAAAAGCATTGGTCGGACAGCAATGCCATTTGCACCATTCGAGTTCTTGTCAAAAAATCAATGGGATTAGCCTGTTTGCTAGCGAATTTGAACAATTTTTCCTCTTTCGAATATGTTCCTGATTACTTTGCTCAGATTATTTGTCTTTCTTCTAAGTCGAGGACTAACCCAACGGCTTTACCTACATGTACTACCATACCGCATCATATGTATATAAAAAATACAGGGTACATGATACAGTCTGTTGTGAAAACTACAATTTAACACTGATGCACACAATTGCGGTGCTAAAAGATATAAAATAATGTAAGCAATCGACAAATGTTGAAGAATCTTAAAATTTCTTTAATTTCTAAAGATAAAAATCCGTTGCTGGGCACACCAATATGAGGTCAACCATATTTGAAATGCCGCTACACCTAAAAGTATTGCCCAGAAAGCAATGCGGTTTGCGCCATTCGATTTCTCGTCCACAAATAGGTGGGATTAGCCTTTTTGCAAGCGCATTTGAACATATTTTCCACTATGGAATTTTTGCCTGGCTACTTTGCTGATTGACATTAGCTACAATGTAGCGTGTACCATCGCGACTGGTCACTTCCGTTGCTGGGCACACCACTATGACGTCAACCATATTTCAATCGCCGTTACAGCTAAAAGCATTGGTCGGACAGCTATGCAATTTGCACCATTCAATTTCTTGTCAAAAAATCAATGGGATTAGCCTGTTTGCTAGCGAATTTGAACCATTTTTTCCTCTTTCGAATATGTTCCTGATTACTTTGCTATGATTAATTGTCTTTCTTCTAAGTCGAAGACTAGCCCAGTGGCTTAACCTTCATGTACTACTATACCGCATTATATATATATATAAAACACAGGGTACTGGATGCAATCTGTTGTGAAAACTACAATTTAACACTGATGCACATAACTGCTGGGCTAAAAGTTGTAAAATAATGTAAGCAATTGACAAGTGTTAAAAAGTTGGAAAAGAAGATGTCCAATCTTTGGGCCATGATAATTTAAATCCGTTGCTGGGCACACCATTATGACGTCAACCATATTTTCAATGCCGCTAGAGACAAAGGTATTGGTCGGAGAGCAGGGCGATTTGTCTCAATCGATTTCTTGTCAAAAGACACGTGGAATTCGTTTCTTTACAAGCACATTAGAAAATTTTTTCCGTTTTTGAATTTTTGCCTGATTACTTTGCTGATTGACATCATATGTACAAAAAAAATACAGGTTACTGGTTACTCCTCTATATCGAGTCTTTGGGTCATGATCATTTAACTGACCCATCTATTGTCTTACTTCTATGTAGAAGACTTCCCCAATGGCTTTACTTGCATGTACTACCATACCAGCTCATGTAAGTATAAAAAATACAGGGTACTTGATACAGTCTGTTGTGAAAGCTACAATTTAACACTGATGCACATTATTGCGGTGCTAAAAGATGTAAAATAAGGTCAGCAATTGACAAAATATTTGGGACTGTCCCCTTTGCAAGCGCATTTGGAATTTTTTTGGGGAATTTTTGCCTGGCTACTTTGCTGATTGACATCAACTACAATGTAGCGTGTACTATTGCGACTGGTCACTTCCATTGCTGGGCACACAACTATGACGTCAATTTCAAATGCCGTTACAGCTAAAACCATTAGTCGGACAGAAATGGCATTTGCACCATTCGATTTCTTGTCAAAAAACCAATGGGAATAGCCTGTTTGCTAGCAAATTTGAACAATTTTTTGCCTGTCTCCTTTGCTGATTGACATCGGCTACAATGTAGCGTGTACCATCGCGACTGGTCACTTCCGTTGCTGGGCACACCACTATGACGTCAATCATATTTCAAATGCCGTTACAGCTGAAAGTATTGGTCGGAGAGCAATGCGATTTGCATCAACCGATTTTTTGTCAAAAGATACGTGAATTACTTCCTTTTCAAGCGAATTTAAACATTTTTCCACTTTTAAATTTTTTCCTGATTGCTGATTGACATCATATGTATAAAAAAAATACATGGTACTTGATACAGTCTGTTGTATAAACCACAATTTAACACTGATGCACATAATTGCGGTGCCAAAAGATGTAAAATAATGTAAGCAATCGACAAGTGTTTTGAAAACTCGAAAAATTTCTCTGTTTTCAAAGGGGAGAAATCCGTTACTGTTCACACCATTATGATATCAACCATATTTCAAAAGCCGCTACAGCTATCAGTATCAGTCCGACAGCAATGCGAATTGCGCCATTCGATTTTCATGCCAAAAGATACCTAGAATTAGTTTCCTTGCTAGCAAATTTTAACAATTTTTACACGTTTGAATTTTTGCCCGATTACTTTGCTGATTGACATTAGCTACAAGGTAGTGTGTACCATCGCGACTGGTCACTTTCTTTTTTAAACTTTGGGCTGAAACTAATGTGCTGTTCGGTAGCCCAGAAGATGTCCAATCTTTGGGCCATGATCATTTAACTGACCCAGCAATTGTCTTACTTCTAAGTCGAGCATAACCCAATGGCTTTACCTACATGTACTACCATACCACATCATGTGAATACAAAAAAATAAAGGGTACTTGATACAGTCTGTTGTAAAAACAACAATATAAGACTGATGCACTTAATTGCGGTGCAAAAAATGTAAAAAAAAATTAAGCAATCAACAAGTGTTGAAAAGTTAGAAAATTTCATTGGTTTCTAAGGAGAAAAATCTGTTGCTGGGCACACCATTATGACGTCAACCATATTTTCAATGCCGCTAGAGACAAAGGTATTAGTCGGAGAGCAGGGCGATTTGTCTCAATCGATTTCTTGTCAAAAGACACGTAGAATTCGTTTCTTTACAAGCACATTAGAAAATTTTTTGCGTTTTTGAATTTTTGCCTAATTACTTTGCTGATTGACATCAGCTGCAATGTAGTGTGTATCATCGCGAATGGTCATTTCTCTATTTAATTTTGGGCTGAAACTAATGTGCTGTTCGCTAGGCCAGAAGATGTCCAATCTTTGGGCCATGATCATTTAACTCACCCAGATATTGTCTTATTTCTAAGTCGAGGACTAATCCAACGGTTTTACCTACATGTACTACCATACCACATCATATGTATATAAAAAATACAGGGTACTTGATACAGTTTGTTGTGAAAACTTCATTTTAACACTGATGCACATAACTGCTGTGCTAAAAGATGTAAAATAAGTAAGCAATTAGCAGGTGTTAAAAAATTGTAAACTTTATCTGGCTTGTAAGGAGAAAAATCTCTTGCTGGGCACACCATTATGACTCTCAACCATATTTAAAATGCTGCTACAGTGTTGGTCGGAGAGCAATGCGATTTGCACCATTCGATTTCGCATCAAAAATACGTGGGATTAGGCTGTTTGCTTGCAAATTTGAAAAAATTGTCCACTTTTGAATTTTTGCTTCATTACTTTGCTGATTGACATCAGCTACAACGCAACGTGTACCATCACGACTGGTCACTTCTCTATTAAACTTTGGGATAAAAACTAATGTGCCGTTCGGTAGCCCATAAGATGCCCATAATAATGTAAGCAATGGACAAGTGTTTTGATAAATTGGAAAATTTTTCTGATTTCTATAGAGAAAAATCTGTTGCTGGGCACACCATTATGACGTCAACGATATTTTAAATACCGCTACAGCTAAAAGTATTGGTCGTAGGGCAATGGTATTTGCACCAACCGGTTTCTTGTCAAAAGATAGGTGGAATTAGTTTCTTTTTCAAGCGCATTTGAACAATATTTCCACGTTTGAATTTTTGCCCGGTTACTTTGCTGATTGACATTAGCTACAATGTCGGGATTACTATCGCGACTGGGCACTTCTCTATTAAACTTTGGGCTGAAACTAATGTGCCGTTCGGTAGCCCAGAAGATGTCGAATCTTTAGACCATAATGATTTAACCGACCCAGCAATTTTCTTATTTCTAAGTCGAAGACTAACCCAGTGGCTTTACCTATATGTACTACCGTACCACATCATATTTATATAAAAATATACAGGGTACTTGATACAGTCTGTTGTAAAAACTACAATTTAACACTGATGCACATAATTGCGGTGCTAAAAGATGTAAAATAATGTAAGCAATCGACAAGAGTTAAAAAAATTGGAAAATTTCGCTGGTTTCTAAGGAGAAAAAATCAGTTGCTGGGCACACCATTATGACGTCAACAATATTTCAAATGCCTCTACAGCTAAAAGTATTGCCGGACAACAATGCGCTTTTGCACCATGTGATTCTTGTCAAAAAATACGTGGGATTAGCTTCTTTCCAAGCGCATTTGAACAATATTTCTACTTTTGAATTTTGCCTTACTTTGCTGATTGACCTCTGCTACAATGTAGTGTGTACCACAGCGACTGGTTACTTCTCTATTAAACTTTGGGATAAAACTAATGTGCCGTTCGGTAGCCCAGAAGATGTCGAATCTTTGGGCCATGATCATTTAACTGACCCAGCAATTGTCTGGACTGCACAATAGTTACAGCTGAAAGTTCAATATAGAAAATGATTAGTCGCGATGGCAGATACTACATTGTAGCCTGTGACAAACAGTAAAGAAATCAGGCAAATATTTCAAAGTGGAAAAACTGTTTAATTGCGACTGCAATGGATTTAATCCGACGTATTTTAAGAGGAGAAATCGAATGGTGCAAACCACACGTATCTGCAACCAATATTTCTAGATGTAGCAGTGCTCAAATCATTGGTCAGACGTCACAATGGCGTGCAGAGGCTATTGGGTTTGTCTTCACCATAGAGGGAAGACATTTGCTGGCTGAATTAAATGAGCTTGGCTCACAGCTTTGACGTCTTCTGGGCTACCGAACGATATATTAGTTACAGGTAAACTTAACACAGAAATGACCAGTGGCGATGGTACACACTACACTGTAGCTGATGGCAATTAGCACAGTAAACAGACAAAAATGCAAAAGTGGAAAAATTTTCAAATGCGCCTACAAAGAGGCTAATCCGATGTATTTTTTGACGAGAAATCGAACAGTGCGAACCACATTGCTCTCCGACCAATACTTTTAGCTGTAGCAGCGTTTAAAAATTTGGTTGACGTCATAATGGTGTGCCCAGCAACGGATTTTTCTCCTTAGTAACAAGAGAAATTTTCCTATTTGTTAACACTTGTCGATTGCTACATTACTTCATATCTTGTGGCACCACAATTATGTTCATCAGTGTTTAAATTGTAGTTTTCAGAATAGACTGTATGAATTACCCTGTATTTTCTATGTAGATATGATGTGGTTTGGTAATACATATAGATAAACCCACTGAGTTAGTTTTTAACTTAGAACTAAGACAATTGCTGGGTGAGCTGAATGATCATGGCCCAAATATTCGACATCGTCTACCGAACGGCACATTAGTTTCAGCCCAAAGTTTAATAGAGAAATGACCAGTCGCGATGGAACACACTTCATTGTAGTTGATGTCAATCAGCAAAGTAATCAGGCAAAAATTCAAAAGTGGAAAAATTGTTCAAATGCGTTTGCACAGAGGCTAATTCCACTTGTGTTTTGAAAAAAAAAATGGAATGGTGCAAAGTTTATTAAAGAAATGACCAGTCGCCATGGTACACACTACATTGTAGCTGATCTCAATAGCAAAATAATCAGGCAAAAATTCCAAATAGGAAAAATTGTTCAAATGCGCTTGCAAAGAGGCTAATCCCACGTATTTTGTGACGAGAAATAGAATCACAATGATCTCCAACCAATACTTTTAGCTGTAGCAGCGTTTAAAATTTTGTTGACGTCATAATGGTGTGCCCAGCAACGGATTATTCTTCTTAGATACCAGAGGAATTTTCCAATTTCAACACTTGTTGATTTACTTACATCATTCCACCTTTTTTGCCACCGCAATTATGAGCATCAGTGTTAAATTGTAGTTTTCAGAATAGACTGTATCAAGTACCCTGTATTTTTTACATACATATGATGTGGTATGGTAGTACATGTAGGTAAAGCCATTGGGCTAGTCTTCGACATAGAAGTAAGACAATTGCTGGGTCAGTTCAATGACCACGGCCCAAAGATTCGACATCTTCTGGGCTACCGAACGGCACATTAATTTCAGCCCAAAGTTTAATAGAGAAGTGACCAGTCGCGATGTACAAACTACATTGTAGCTGATGTCAATCAGCAAAGTGACGCAAAAACTCATAAGTAGAAAAATTGTTCAATTGCGCTTGCAAAGAGGCTATTCCCACGTATTTTTTGACAAGAAATCAAATGGTTCAAAGCGCATTTCTCTCCGATCAATACTTCTAGCTGTAGCAGCATTTGAAATATGCTTGACGTCATAATGGTGTGCCCAGCAACAGATATTTCTCTTTAGAAACCAGAGAAATTTTCCAATTTTTTAACACTTGTCGATTGCTTATATTATTTCACATCTTTTAGCACCGCAATTATGTGCATCAGTATTAAATTGTAGTCTTGACAACAAATTCTATCAAGTACCTTGTATTTTTTTTATATACATATGATGTTGTATGGTAGTACATGTGAGTAAAGCCACTGGGTTAGTCTTCGACCTAGAAGTAAGACAATTGCTGGGTCATTTAAATGATCATGGCCCAAAGATTCGACATCTTTTGGGCTACCGAATAGCACATTAGTTTCAACCCAAAGTTTTAATAGAGAATTGACCAGTCGCGATGGTACACACAACCTTGTACCTGATGTCAATCAGCAAAGTAATTAGGCAAAAATTTGAAAGCAGAAAAATGGTTTAAATGCGCTTGCAAAGAGGCTAATCCCACGTATTTTTTGACAAGAAATCGAATGGTGTATACCGCATTACTCTCCGACTAATACTTTTAGCTGTAGCAGCATTTAAAATATGATTGACGTTATAATGGTGTGCCCAGCAACGGATTTTTCTCCTTAGAAACCAGAAAATTTTTCATTTTTTTCAAAACTTGTTGATTGCTTACATTTTTTTTACATCTTTTGGCACCGCAATTATGTGCATCAGTGTTAAATTGTAATTTTCACAACAGACTGTATCAAGTACCATGTATTTTCTATATACATATGATGTGGTACTTTAGTACATGTAGGTAAAGCCATCTTGTTAGTCTACGACTTAGAAGTAAGACAATTGCTGGGTCAGTTAAATGATCATGGCCCAAAGTTTTGAAATCTTCTGGGCTACCGAACGGCACATTTGTTTAAGCCAATGGCTTAAGAGAGAAGTGACCAGTCGCCATGGTACACAATACACTGTAGCTGATGTCATTTAGCAAATTAAGCAGGCAATATTTCAAAAGTGGAACAATTGTTCAAATGCACTTGCAAAGAGGCTAATCCCACGTATTTTTTGACAAGAAATCGAATGGTGCAAAGCGCATTTCTCTCCGACCATAATTTTTAGATTTAGCGGCATTTGAAAATATGGTTGACGTCATAATGGTGTGCCCAGCAACGGATTTTTCTCTTTAGAAACCAGTGTAATTTTCCAACTTTTTAACACTTGTCGATTGCTTGCATTGTTTCACATCTTTTAGCACCGCAATTAAGTGCATCAGTGTTAAATTGTAGTTTTCACAACAGACTCTAACAAGTAACCATGTATTTTCTATATAGATATGATGTGGTATGGTAGTACATGTGGGTGAAGCCATTGGGTTAGTCTTCGGACTTAGAAGTATGACAATTGCTGGGTCAGTTAAATGATCATGTCCCAAAAATTCGACATCTTCTGATCTACCAAACGGCACATTATTTCAGCCCAAGGTATAATAGGAAAGTGATCGGCGATGGTACACACTGCATTTTAGCTGATGTCAATCAGCCAAGTAATCAGGCAAAAATTCAAAAGTGGAAAAATTGTTCAAATGCGCCTAGAAAGAGGCTAATCCCACCTATTTTTTCGACAAGAAATCGAACGGTGCAAAGCGCATTTCTCACCGACCAATACTTTTAGCGGTAGCAGCGTTTAAAATATGGTTGACGTCATTAATAGTGTGCCCAGCAACGGATTTCCTCGAAAGCAGAGAAATTTTCCAATTTTTATAACACTTGTCGATTGCTTACATTATTTCACATCTTTTGGCAGCGCAATTATGTGCATTCCGTGTTAATTTGTAGTTCTCAGAACAGACTGTATCATCTACCCTGTATTTTCATATATACATATGATGTGGTATGGTAGTACATGTAGGTAAATCCATTGTGATTAGTCTTCGATTTAGACGTAAGACAATTGCTGGGTCACTTAAATGATCATGGCCCAAAGATTCGACATCTTCTGGGCTACCGAACGGCACATTGGTTACAGCTGAACGTGTAATATACAAATGGGCCACTGGCGATGGCACATACTACATTGTAGCCGGTGAGAAACAGGCAAAGAAATCGGCCAAAATTTCCACAGTTAAAAAATTGTTGAAATGAACTTGCCAAGGGTGGTATTTCGACGTATTTTGTGACGAGAAATCAAATGGTGCAAATCGTATTGATATGCGACCAGTCTTTCTAGGTGTAGCGGCGTTTACATCATGGTTGACCTCATAAATGGCGTGCCCACCAACGGATTTTACACCTTAGAAACCAGAGAACTTTGCAATTTTTTCAACACTCGGTCGATTGCTGACATTTTTCCATATACAAATGATGTGCTGTTGTACATTAAGACATTGAGTTTGTCTTCTCTATGAAAGGAAGACAATTTACCGGCTCGGTTAAATGAGCTTGGCCCACAGATTCGACGTCTTCTGGGCTACCGAACGGCACATCAGTCACAGCTAAAAGTTTCATGTAAAAGTTTCAATCCGGCAAATATTCCAAAGTGGAAGAATTGTTCAAATGAGCTTGCAAAGGAGCTAATCCGTCGTATTTTGTGACGAGAAATCGAGTGGTGCAAATCGCAATTGCTCTCTGACCAATATTTCCAGCTGTAGCGGCGTTACATCATGGATGACGTCATAATGAATGAATGATTATCGTTTAACGCCACATCGGCAAATATTTCAGCCATATTGTGGCGAGAGCAAGTTGAAAACACGAGGAGGTTGAGGTTTCCGATATCGTGGTGAGAACATCAAAAATGAAACCAATGTTTGGACATGTTTAAAACCAGATTAGAATAACCAATCAGTTAAAACCCGAAAACCCTCATATTTTAAAAATAATATATCAAGAAATGTATATATAATGTATCTATAAATATTTATATATTAATAAATTATATCTTATGATAAAGGCCAATTGCCTTCAAATAATTTTTGACAACATCGCCATTACTTTGGACACAGTCCAAAGTGCACACAGTCAACCAAAATATGTTTGATGCTATATTGGGTATCGCATCCAACGCACTCGGCAGCACTGCTCCCATCTGGTATGAAACTGTGTGTTAGACTAGAATGCCCAACACGACACCTTGTTGAGAATACTTGGTCTCTACGAGACTTTTCGCAAGTATAATTATTGTAGCCACTGACCGGATGAATAGCATACAGTTTATTACGGACCTGCAAGTTCCATTCACCCTGCCAAAGGCAACGAATATATTGAAGAATATTGGACTTCATGTCGGTATAAGGGATTTTTATCTTTGATATGGGTTTATTTAGGGCCGCTTTCGCCTCCCTGTGTGCGACTGTGTTTCCATGGATACCAATATAACTTGGTATCCAGCAGAATATAACATCTTTACCTGTTCTAAATAATTTCCTATGTATAGCTAAAATTTAAAGGATCAAGGGATTTTTTAAATTTATTATTCTGCATTGCCAATAAGCAAGACAACGAGTCAGTGCATATCATTGCCCTCTGGGCACACCCAGAAGAAACATATGATAGGGCCAGGAGTATAGCTCTGGCCTCGGCAGAGAATATTGAAGAAGAGGATGGAAGACGAAAGGAAGAGACTCGCTGCTCCATGAAAGCCGCAGCCGCCACCCTGTCCTCATCCTTCGACCCGTCAGTATATATAAATTTATAATCCAGATAATTAGCCTTAATTTCAGCAAAACCTTGCTGAATTATAAGAGGATTTATATTCGATTTATTATATTTACGTAGATCAAATATTAGTTTAGGTTGTGGAAGAAGCCATGGAGGAGACTCCGGAAAAGACACCGAAGCTATGTCCTCCAGCTTGATGTTAGCTTCCACAATATGATCCCATATACGAAGACCCAACGAAGGGATCTTGTTAGGACATTTAGTATATTTGTCTACATATAATGGGTTGAAAACACAGCCGTAGGCAGGGTTTGTTGGATGTGCTTTAAGCTTTGTAGCATATTGAAGGCTAAGTTTTATACGTCGGTTATATAAAGAAGGCTCATTAGCCTCCACGTACAAATTTTCTACTGGGGAGGTTCTACCGTAAATGATGGATCCATAGTCCAATTTAGACCTCACCAGAGAGCGATTTAAGTTAAGTAAAACTGATCGGTCAGCACCCCAATCGCTGCTAGACACGACCTTAATTATATCGAGAGCCTTTGTACATTTAGCTTTAAATATTTTAATATGAGGTATAAAAGATAGCATACTATCAAACATTATACCTCAAAATTTTGTTTCTCCAACAATTTTAATCTGTTCACCACAAAAATTAAGCTCTGGGTCAAGATGAAGTTTCCATTTATACAAAAATACATACCGACAGTTTTAGACGTTGAAAATTTAAAACCGTTTTCAGTTGCCCATTTCTCGATATAATTGAGACAAAGCTGCAACTGACGTTCGATATTATTCATATTCTTAGCTCGGTAGCATATAAGGAAATGCACGTGTAAAGAACCCTCTGTGCCAGATGTTAATGTTTTTGCTAGGCTATTTATTTTTATGCTAAACAGAGTTTGGTGATAGAATGCTGCCCTGGGGCACACCCATTTCCTGCTCATAACAGTCAGAAAGAGTGGATATTAAAAGGATGATTATAATCTTCTAAATTCTTAGAAGAAAAGGTCAATTTAATTTTCTCCTTCCAGTTTTTAATATGTTGGAATTCTTTAGTATAATTCCCAGAAGAAGATTTCTTTGAAATTGTCTCAGATAGTTTATTAGCTATTTCGGGTGGAGAAGTTAATATATTATCTCCATCTTTTAAATGCTGAACTTTTGCTTTATTATTTTTGCCCTTAAGTTTCTGAACCATGTTCCAGACCTTAAGCATGGGCGTTTTTGACGTAATGCCAGAAACAAAGTTCAGTCAACAAGATCGCCTCTTGGACTTGAGTAATCGACGAGCCTTAGCTCAAAAAATACGAACCTGGTTTAAGTTATTATCAATAGGACATATATTAAAATTTCGCTCGGCCTTTTTGCGGTCCTTAATGGCTTTGCGACAGTCCTTATCATACCAGGGTTTGCTTTTGGATTTTGGATTGGTCTAGGTTTTAGGGATAGTTCTATCGGCAGCTCGTAAAACAAGCTCGTTAAATTTTAATATAGGATCATTTGCTGCATTGAGAGTCTCTGGAGTGATATCAGCCTCACAGAACATCTCAAATGCGATCCAATCTGCTTTATCGAATTTCCACCTAGCTACACGTTCTAAAGAATTAAAAGTGATATGCTCGAGGATTATAGGAAAATGGTCACTACCACAACTACCATCGTCATCCACCTTCCAAGAAAAATCTGGGAGAAGTGATGGATCCGTGATAGTGAGATCGATAGCAGAATAAGTACCATTACCCGGATGTAAACAGGTATTAGAACCATCATTGAAATAACATAGTTCTTCCTTACATAAGAAGTCTTCCACTATCTTGCCATTATTGTTTATGTTATTACTGCCCCATAGAGGGTTATGGCAATTAAAATCTCCCATTATAATGAGCGGTTTAGGTAACTGTTCTGTAAGATTATGTAACTGAGAAGCTGACAAAGAAGTGTTTGGAGGTATATAAACCGAACATAATGTGACTGTTTTACACAATGAAACACGAACGGCCACAGCCTGAAGCTCTGTATGCAGAGCAACAGGGCTGTGGATAACATTGTTATTTATGAATATCGAGGAGCCGCCTGCAGCTCGATCTTCTTTATTTAAATAAGTACTATGTAATGAATAATTTTTAAGAGTTATTTTATCTTTGTCAGATGTCTTCGGGTGAGTTTCCTGAAGACACAGGGCTACTGGATTTAAAGATTGAACTAGCTGTGTTATTTCAATAAAATTTACCTTAAGACCTCGACAATTCCATTGTATAATTTTGTCTAAGGAAGACATTATGGAGGAAGACGTATTGGGGATTTATGTCTTGACCGAGGATGACCGTTTTTGGGAGATCTACTAGGAGATCTACTAGGAGATCTCCCAGGTGCAGATGATGTATCCATCAGGACTGCACATGAAGTTGAAGGATCAACATAATTCTAAGTTTGGACTGGGTCCCTAGTGGCCTTAGATGGACGCTCCAGGGGGCCAGTAGGTTTATCCCTTTTATGATTTTTCTCAGATTTATTTTTGTCACCCGTTGCTTTCTGTGAAGAATCAACGGGTTTATGAGATTTGGATTTATTATCACATGTGTTGTCAGATAAAGGAAGTGCAGGATAGTCAGGTAAAGTATTATGTTTTTTAGATAGGTTTATATCAGTTTGTGATGAGGAGCTGGCTGTCTTATTTAAGGAATTCGTGACCAGTTTCTGTGGCTGTTCTTTGTCAATGGGCCAAGTAAAAGTTGTTTGGAACCCACAGAAACAGTGGTTTTCCTTACAACATTGGCATATGTAGATGTAGTAAGGCCATGCGTGACAGAGACCAGACGCTTCGCTTCTTGGTATAATATATTGTTTCTACACTTTAGGGTTATGATTTCTTTTTCTTTTTTGAAGAGAGGGCAGTCCTTGGAAGAGGCCATGTTTGCTCCACTACAATTGAAACATTTTATTGTTTTTGTGCAGTCGAAGCCCTCGTAACCTGCTTCCGCACATCTAAAGCAGACCAGTGTCTTGCGGCATTGACTCCTGCCATGGCCAAACCGCAGGTAGGAGAAACACCGGGTGGGATTGGGTATAAACAACTCCACCCTTACACTATATGGCCCGTTAAATATAGATGACGGAAGTGACAGTTTTTTGAAAGTTAACATATATATGTTGCTTTTAATGAGATTCCCATCTCTTTTAATTACGAAGCGTTTTACTTTTATCACCCCTTGGTGTTTTAACTCTTCAGTTATTTTTTCTTGAGTTAGTTCGAAAAAGTCTCGGTCTCTGTCACGAATTATGCCATGACAGCAGTTTAATGTATTATGTGGAGAAACAGAAACATGCTGCTCTCCTATATTTTGAATCTTCAGCAAACTGATGTATTGTTGTTTTTTGGAAACTTCCAACAAAATGCTTGATTTCATTTTTTTGACCTGTTTTAATATTCCTGCATAACTTTCTAATGTATTTTTTTTAATACGAATGGGTTTATTTTCATGTTGCCTTCATTTTATTAGATATAACTAAAAATGTAGGAAAATAATTTTTTTCTCTTTCAATTTCTAGTGGAAACTCATTTCTCCTTTTTTTACCAACGACTTTTGAAGGTTGAGACGAGGCCATGATGTATATTTTATTAATCACCCTACGTGTCTCCCACCAGCCACGGAGTGCCAACAAGGGCGAATCTACCTCTGCAGATGACCAGCAGAGAATAAAAACAGGGAATCCACGCAAGGTATACTCGAACAGATTGACTTATACCGGCAAAGTTAAACTCAGTCTACTCGATTGACCCATTAGCCACCGCCTTCTACACTGACCCCGAACAAGAACATCTGGGGAAAAACCCAACTTTACATCAAAGTAAGCGCAAGAATAACTGGATCAAGTGTAGGGCTTGATGTGACCAGCCGATTGATCGGACCGGGCCCATCCGACCTGCCGTCTCTCTCCAAGTAAGGACCAAAGTCGTGTGTTGGGCGTGAGGATCTCGCAAGACCAACACGCCCTCAGCCACCAGGATCCCGTCCTCGGAGATTACAGGTCGCAACCCACGGCAAACAAGTCGCTTCCCGGTTGTCTCTCACACAACCGAGAAGATGTGAGCCTATTATATTCACCGGGCCCACGTAGAAGAGCTCTAGGTTAGTCGACTTTTACAAACTTACCTAGAGGGCTGAGGTCCTATTCTTATCACCCCGGAAACCCCACGGGGACGTCTAATGGTGTGCCCACCAACGGATTTTACCACTTAGAAACCAGAGAAATTTGCAATTTTTTAACACTCGTCGATTGCTGACATTTTCCACAAGTTTTGACACCTTAAATATCTGGGCCAGTGTTCAGTTGTAGTTTTTGGAAGAGACTGTATCACGCGCCTTACATTTTCCATATACAAATGGGGTGGGGTGGTACATAAAGCCATTGCGTTTGTCCTCGACTTAGAAGTAAGACATTTGTTGGCTCAGTTAAATGAGCTTGGCCCACAGATTCGACTTCTTCTAAGCTACCGAACGGCACATTGTTTACAGCTAAAATGTAATATAGAAATGACCAGTGGTGATTTTATATACTACATTGTAGCCGGTGACAAAGAGTAAAGGCATCAGGCAAAAATTAGCTTTCAAAGGAGCTAATCGGACGTATTTTGTGACGAGAAATCCAATGGTGCAAATCGCATTGCTCTCCAACCAATATTTCTTGCTGTAGCAGCGTTTACATCATGGTTGACGTCAACCACATTAGTTACAGCTGAAAGTTTAATATAGAAATGACCAGTCGCGATGGTACATACTACATTGTAGCCGGTGACAAACAGTAAAGTAATCAGGCAAAAATTCGGAAGTGGAAACGTTGTTCAAATGCGATTGCAAAGAAGCTAATCGGACGTATTTTGTGACGAGAAATCGAATGGCGCAAACCGCATTGCACTCCGACAAATACTTTTAGCTTTAGCGGCGTTTAAAATATGATTGACGTCATAATGATGTGCCCACCAACGGATTTTCCTCCTCAGAAACCGGAGAAATTTTTAAATTTTGTTACACTTGTCTATTGCTTACATTATTTCACGTCTTTCACGTCAAATATTCGTTTGACATCACTTCTGTCCAGAAATAAATCCTCTGCCCCAAACATCAGAACGTGGCACTGAAGCTGAAATTTCTCATACATTTCGGAATTAAGACCTCTCCAAATCGGGAAGTAGTCGGTAGGTCTGTGTCTAAAACACTAATGATAGGGAAGTTGTCCGTCATCAAAGACCATCACAGTGTGGACTGTGATGAGTGGAGATGTGTTGAGGTTGGTGGGAAGAAGAAGGTGAAAATCGTTAAAGTGACGGAAACCAGAAGAGACTTGGAATTGTGGTAGAAAAATATCAGAACGTTTTGCATCACATACACTGTGTGGCAACACAGTACAGGGCTCTACATCAACTCAGTTCCAGGAACAATGAAGCTCCATGCCATCCATTCAACTGGAGATGGCAAAATCCATCGTTCGTGAAACAGCTGGCTGTTGTACAGCATGTCTCAATTGGGATTGGCCGTGTGATGGGTGGATAGAGCACACTCTGTGTTCTACAGAGAATGCGAGAGAACATCCTGACGTTCCACCGGAAGACGGTAGCCATGTGGCATTTCCCGTCGTTCCAAGTGCAGACCAAATGGTAGTGGCTTTATATGACAAAGATTTGTATATTGGGAAAGTGATAGAGGTTAATATCAGTGATCGTGATGCCGAGGTGTCATTTATGTCCAAGCGTCTAATTCGAGATAAACTCCATCTACAGTGGCCATCACGACCAGATGAAATTTGGGTTTTCTTCAGTGAAATCCTAACCCCGGTCGCGGAACCTATAGCCGTAGGACGTTCACAGCGGTACTACTCTCTATCAGATGCTGAAACTATCACACAGATTATGCTTCAAAAACAGGTGCTACACTGTGTTTCCTTGTGGCCTATCCACGCTAAAACTGAAAACGTGGGTCTGAATTTTTTTTAGTGCGATCGATAAGTGGTTTTCTTAATATTTCGTCTACATGACCAGCTTTTTAAATGAGAGGTTAGTAAATATACCCTAATACAGATATTTTTAACGAATTGAGTCTGTTTTTTATATTTACTTTTATATTTAAGTAAAAAACTTCCTGCTGATTGGTAAACAAATTCCTAGAGGTTTTGTTTCCATCTGTTCTGTTATTCCATTACAAAATACATTTGATAAAAACATCACAAATTCACAACTGAGAGAAACAGTTCGACTTGTTTAAACATAGTAGATGTGTTTCAGGCGTAATTCTGTAACACTGAAAAAAGTGTTTTCTATGGTGTCCCTCAAAACTTCCATCCAAATATCCCGAATATTTCTTACATGTAATAAAACTCTTTTATGTATTTGTTGTGGTATTGGTGAGGTTCTTTACACATAATGTGTGTTTGTTTCCCGATAGCTAGGTATATCTAGTTAGGTAGGTAGTCCTCTGCGCGTAAAGTAGGTAAAATTCATATGCAGATAGAGTTGAAAGAGGAATTGAATTCGCAGAGAACAATTCAATATGATGGCCAATTCCTGATTATAGGCAAGTTTGTTTGTTTGTTTGATTGGTGTTTTACGCCGTACTCAAGAATATTTCACTTATACAACAGCGGCCAGCATTTTGGTGGGAGGAAACCGGGCAGAGCACGGGGGAAACCCACGACCATCCGCAGACCTTCCCACGTGAGGCCGGGGAGGAAGCCAGCATGAGCCTGACTTGAACTCACAGCGGTGAGAGGCTCCTGAGTCATTACGCTGCGGTAGCGCGCTAACCGACCGAGCCACGGAGGACCCGATTACTGGCAAGTAACAGGGCAAGTAGGGTGCAGGTACTGCCTATTCTGGAAATTTGAAGTCAAAACAATCAATGCTTAACAAGAAAACACAAATAAAGTTGAAATACCTGAATGTTGCAAGTTAATTTCGACATAACTTCAAAAATTCCAAATAAACAAAGAGCTTGTTTATGCTTGTAAATACATATGTTTGTTACGAGGCTCTGTTTTGATATCGGAAACCAACATCGTCGGCAGGGAGAGACGGAGGACTCGACCTTTTTCACGGTGGGCCTAACCCCATAATGTGCATCGTTACCTAGGCAGGGCTTCGCTGCAGCTAGTCATGGACCTACTGGAACAGCCAACGTGTGCGAGACTTGGGAAAATAGGGGGTGACGTGAGTTGCCACGACGACGTCCACGTCGGGAGGAAAGAAAGAATCTTGGCTTGGCTACTGTCGGAGGCGTAGGGAATTGCCGATGGCAGTTCATTGTCGTGAGGCTGCCAGAGATCGGTCAGAATCACCATAAGGACATCACAAGGAGAAAAATGGGCATTTTTATCTACCTACCCATACTACTGATGGTTTAGGGCGCAAGCTGACCACTTTTGCCTACACACCTACATTGCTGACAGCAAATGGTGCGAACTAGTACTTACCTACCTACCCACCTATTTATAATAGGGATTCCACACCATTTTTCAGTTAGGGTTGTCATGGGCGTTCAGGCGGTCAGCGGCCAGCGGCCAGTTAGCGCCCTTTTCATCCCATGGTGCCTCTAACCACAGTTGCCGAAACCCCTATTTTAACAAATTAAGGCTTCCAGCAAAAGCACGCAGCAGGGAGACCCCACAGGGATGGCCCATCACCCCATATGTAGGTATATCCAATGCAGTAGGTAATATCAATATTATACCATATTAGCAACATGACTTGCGCCTGCAGAAATCTGAGCTTCTCCACCAGCGTCTATATTCTGAGTGGTGACCTACATCTGGGGCCTGTTGTCCAATAATGTGTATTTATTTATTTATTTATTTATTTGATTGGTGTTTTACGCCGTACTCAAGAATATTTCACTTATACAACGGCGGCCAGCATTATGGTGGGTGGAACCGAGCACAGCCTGGGGGAAACCCACGACCATCCCCAGGTTGCTGGCAGACCTTCCCACGTACGGCCGGAGAGGAAGCCAGCATGAGATGGACTTAAGTGAAGTAGCACTGGAAAAGAGAACGGTGGAAATCCGTCCTGCAACAAGGAAGCACATTAAATGCACTCTAAGGACTCCTTCGTCGTAGAATGCCTAAAAAAATTGCTAAGTACGACGCTAAACATCAACGACTTAAATCACTCACTCAAAGCAGTGTGTGTATACTCATATAACCTAGTCCAGCGGGCTAGCCCAGGATCTAAAACCGCTTTAACACAATCTTATATTGGTTTTAATTTCAAGATATCGTCTTTGGTGTGTATACCTGAGGTATTTGACTAGAATCAACATGAAACGTTACAATAATTGCGCATGGATTAAAGTCGGCGAAAAAGTCTGTAATAAAAGTTGCCGGGGAAAGTACCGCAATGTCCACCTGATTAAGGACTTTGTAGATCTTGGGGCACGGGGGCTCAGAGTGACATTCAGCTTTCTCGGGGGTGTGGAAGAGATAAAACTAGATCCGCAGGTAGCTGACAAACCTCCCCATGTAGGGCCGGGGAGGAAGCCAGCATGAGCTGGACTTGAACTCACAGGGACCGCATTGGTGAGAGGCTCCTGAGTCATTACGCTGCGGTAGCGGGCTAACCAGAGAGAAGAGCGAAACAGCAGTTTCTGTTGGTTTTAGGAGAGCCAAATGCATATCAAACCCCCATTTAAAGAACACCCTGTTAGCTATATAACCATCCAACAACATGGTTACTACGGATGAATAAATCGCCCAAATGTTGGCAATCGCCCAAATGTTGGCAGAAATCCTGCGTGTTGTATGTCGATTTCAATCAACATCACAAGTTATTACAACAAAATCTAGTGTGTCAAGGTTATTCCATCAAACGTCTTCACTCCAAGAATCTCAAGTTTTACAATGAGTATTATTTTCTTGTGAGTAAACATAGACAGAGCGCCCAGAATCTCTGGCACTCTTCTTCGTGATTATTTCTAATTCAGTTTAACCCGGGGCCAGGGGCTGTACAATCATGTCGACTTAGATCAGCACGTTGGATATGTGAACAGTTGCAATAGAAGCGCAATATATAGATACATATTTTGTAATCCATAACCGATATTCTAGCATGTTAGACGAATTGAATACTGATTATACTCAGTCACTTAGAACACACCTTGCGTTTTTCAAAACTGTTGACTGCTTTTCTTTTCGTAATTTATATTCTTTCTTAGTTCTTTGGTGGTTTGTGTCAAATGGGTTAAACCTTCCGATTAATGACCTGGAAAGTCCTTATCTGTTGACAGCTGGTATACGAATGTCTGTTTTGATGTCTGCTTCGATGTCTGTTTTCGATGTCTGTTTCTGTTTTGGATGCTTGTTGCTGTGCAACGTCCTCAAAGAGCATCAGAAGCCCCTTCATGCTTGTGGTGGGGACGTTGAGGTTGATGTCCCATAGCATATCGCTCTTATCACGATTGATTTTGCCGTGGTGGAGAACACGATCATGTAAGATTGACAGGCAAGTAGTGTATTGATTGCGAACCACTCTGGCATTTTCAGTATATGTCAACGTGTCATACTCAAGGCTGATATTCTCGACAGTGTCGGATGCAACGACATCGTTTTTGTCCTGGATCATGCCGTCGTAGACATTAAAGGCGAGTTCATACTGGAGGCGGTCGCCTGTGTCGTGCATTCTCTCTCTTACAGGCAGTTCCACATAACAGTGGTAAACGTCGCTTTTTATTGCCATTATCTCTTTTCCAGATATCGTGATCGTCATCTTTTTCACAACGGCTCGGCCAAGGTTCTGGACCATTGTTCGGTTGGGGTCCGTGGAGTCAAGTGAAATAGTGAAAGACAACTTTGCGGTTTCAGGGATGATGACGTTGTGGAATCCAAGATTGGGAGAGCGGGCCAGCAGTTACTGTTTCTGGTCGATCGTAATCGGGTTGTTGGTGATAACCACCGATAGACGAAAACCTTCACCCCGATGGACCGTGCAGGGGTTTGAGTTTGCGTTAGTACTGAATTGCACTTTTGTTTAATTATTTATTTGATTGGTGTCTTACGCCGTACTCAAAAATATTTCACTTATACGACGACAGTAGCCAAACATTATGGTGGGAGGAAACCGGACAGAGCCCGGGGGAAATCCACGACTATCCGCAGTTTGATACACGATCTTCCCATGTACGGCAGCGGAGGAATCCAGCATGAGATTTGAACTCACAGCTCAAAGCTGGACTTGAGCTCACAACGACCGCACTGGTGAAAGGCTCCTGGATCATTACCCTGTGCTAGCGCGCGCTAGCAACTGGTCCACAGAGGACCCCTGGCAGCTTTGTAATTACTTTGTAATTCGAATTATTAAACTCACGTGTAGTATCTCCAATACTATGGCAGATGTAAGCAATCAGAGATACACTACGATTTGCAGAGTAATCCGCGCAGCCGGGTACGCAGCTACCCTAAAAGGCAGTCATGTCCCTGCAGAGCAATGAGCTGGGCAGAGCAGATGTTGCTGTGAACAGTATGGGACTGCAGAATCTGGGAAAAACCATGGACAGGGCTGTAACGGCAGCACGTAAAACTGAGGCCACATTAACCGTTGCCGAAATTGGCCATGTCCTTGGAACCAAGAACGGCCCCCCACTGATCATCAGAAAGCTTAGAGGGCTAAACAAAGTGTTACGGACAATCCGCAGAGAGCTGACAAACAATCTTGCAAAGTTATCGGGTCACTTGCACAAAGCGATTGTAGGTTAAGTCGATCCCAACTATCATGACATCATATGTTTTTAACATGTGTCACCATCAACTTTTACCACAATTGGTTTGTGCAAGAAGCCCTGAGCTGGATGACCACATTGCCCTGACGAAGAGGAAGCGTCATAAAGCAGAAGAGGCTGACGATAACTTCTCGAGGCGCCGCGTCTCTGAGAGGCATTCGTTCGATTGAAGGTGGCCTCAGAATCGTCGGCATGGAGGCCTTTCGCTCTCAGATAAAACGAATGGGACAGACGATTAACCAGATTCTCATTAAAAACCCACTTTGGGATGTGAGTACCTCAAAACGTCCCTGCTAGCTCTTCATAGCAGAGAGGTCGACAGGTGCTGAGATGGCATATTCCTCCATATTTGTAAGCTACCGCTTTTGAACTTCGAATGCGGTCCCGGGGCATAAGATGGTTGTGCAGGTCTGCGCTTGCGCTCGAAAGATGGCCCAAACATAGGTGCGATTGGAGTCGTTGAGGATCCCCACGCCTGCACGGGTGAACCCCTGTGATTCGTCGAGCAAGAATGTCTCTCAGACGAGATTAGTTCCGGAGCCTTGTGCGATGAAATCAATGTGCAACCGATTTCCATTTTGTTTAAACGACATGTTGGCTGGATCATATGGTTACTTAACTTTACATTCTCGTAGCCTAATAATACGCCAAGCCTGGTCATTCGTTTTCGCTCTACCACTCCCTCTAGTCAGTGAGCGGAGAGACTCCGAACTATGCACAGATGCGCTTCGCTTAATTGAGAGGCGGACGTACGTCGGAAGGTCAGTCAGCAACCTGCGGATGGTCGTGGGTTTTCCCCGGGCTCTGCCCGGTTTTCACCCACCATAATGCTAGCCACGGTCGTATAAGTGAAATATTCTTGAGTACGGCGTAAAACACCAATCAAATAAATAAATAAATGAATAAATAAATAAATAAATAAAATGATCCAGAGGCTGCCCCATTTGACCCCAATGCTTGAGGCGACGCATCGGTTGCAGAACAGATCCCTGAACTTCCACAACCAGACCCTCGAAGTGAAGAAAACAAGCACCAGTTAGGTTAAATTATAACTTTGAGATATACCTCAGAAACGAGATATTTCCCAGTTGTGAATTTAGATCACATAATGTTGCCTGCAGTAACAAACCCAGGATTGTTCCACTGTCAGTTTCCGGTGCCGCATACTGCGGGACCTTCCAGGCATGTCTTAGTTCTTATTTGTGTTCAGCGTCTTTTTCGGAATCGGCCATGCGATTATCAACCTCGAACGTCCATATTGGTTGACGGCTGGTATGCGACTGTCTGTTTCGGCCCCTAAATTGGGATAAATGGGCTAATGACCTGCAGAACATGGACTGATTTGTGGATGATCTACGCAAGTGGGCTGTAATTTAGCAACGAACTACCGAATATGGACTGACTTGCACATGGAATCAATGATGGCCTGTCATTAGTTCGTGTGTAACTGACGTAATGTTGAACAGATGCAGATTTCTTGTCGATGGACATATACCATGTCCTGAACTGAAAGCCCATGTGGATGAACCTTTTCACTGTGCGCATTGATATTCCTCGTGCTCCTCTAGTGGTCGATTCCGACAAGAGTTCGTTCAGATGGATATGTACTTAAACATACGATGAAGAAAGAGTGTGTTGATGAAATCTGTGCTTTGATGCAATACAGACAGTGCTAGTTTGGTAAATTCGATCCGACATTTAGCGGGGACCGGGGGGAGGGGGGAATTATTAGTATGATGGTTTCCACTGTAGGCCTACACTGATTAGTCTTGGGAATATTACCTTCATATGGGAATGTCCTATGATGGAGGTATTTTTAATTACACCAGTCCGACTAAAATTTGTCTTTTCGTCTGTCAGGTGTGAGGATCTCTGTGTTTACTTCTGCTGTGGTGTGACATAGGTCACAATATTTTAGGTGCAGTAATTGGTGTAAGTAGCAAATTTGACATGCATTCTAAATCGCCGAAATCTAGCCCAGATCTCACACATTTTGGCGCGTCTTGCTATGTCGATCTCGAACACACAGAGTAGTGTAGATGTTAAACACCGTTAGCATCAAAGTGTAAACTGAATATTAGAGATTGTAATAATTTAATTACCAATAAAAACTATTTGTAACAAGCGATAGTTTCTTCCTTGACAGATACGCTACACTAAATTATGCAGAGTTGTTGTCAAAGGGCAACGTACAGAGATTTGGTAAAAAGCAGTCTCCCTTCAGGCCTATCTGTTGGCTGTAATTTAGCAAGAATCACTGATATACGCAGAAATGTAAGAAGTTAATGCTGATAAGGCTTGGAAATAAACTGTATGTAATTCACATACACAGGCTTACATTACCGTCACTTTTCTGGTCATATGCACGTTCTTTTGTTCATGATTTATTTATTTCATTGCTGCTTTACGCCGTACTCAAGAATATGTCACTCATACGACGACGGTGGCTAGCATTAGGGTGGAGGGAAACCAGGCAGAGTCCGGTGGAAACCCACGACCATCCGCAGGTTGCGTAAAAGAGTTTACAAAGAGAATAATTACATAAGTGTACACCTGTGGGATAATCAATACTGAATATTAACGTTGTAGGTTTAAGTTATGACACTTGCATATTAAGGTCTATGCGAAGGGTGTGTTGGTATTTTGGTTATTGATATTATATATCTGTACCACAAACTCCATGTTAGGGAGATTGTAGGCTATTGTGTCGTATTAATTTAATTTAATTTAATAAAGGAGGTATATTAGTTCCTGTTATTACTAAATAACCCAGTAAAAATAAAACTTATCTCTTCGTCATCACTTGAAAGCAACACAGTCACGACGCATCAGGTGCATCCAAAATCTGGAGTGTACGGAAAACTTGATCACGAGACAGCTGTGCAGACGAATAGCCGCAAGAATTGACTGAACCCTTTAGAGTTGACCTCTATCGCCCAATTGACTTGGCAAATTTTCCTCCGTGATGACTGATGAAACTATCGCTAAACTTGTCATTTAAGACTGGCTGCGTGGTTTTGTTCATATGTTGATTTTCATATCTTTTAGAGAGTGGTTCGGAGAATTTAGTACACCTGACTCGTCATGACTGTAGAAAGTTATTTTGATGAGAGAGAAAGAAACATTTCTGTAAATTATCTGTGGATGACTATTTTTACATTTTTTTCTTTGGACTGGCGCTCGCATTGTCATGGATCGCTCCCATTCACCCCCAAAGAATGCATCCTACAATTACGGAAAATAGTCGATTAATAACGTCTACAGTGGCCCGTTAGTGCCATTCCAGTGAGTGAGTGAGTGCTTGGGGTTTAACGTCGTATTAAAAAAATTTTTCAGTCATATGCGACGGAGTTCTTAGATGCATGTAATGTGCCTCCTTGTTGCAGGACGTATTTCCACTGCTCTTCGTTTAGTGCTGTTTCACTGAGATGCCTTACCGAAGGCAAGTAAGCTGCCCCACGCGAGCCATTATACTGATACGGGTCAACCAGTGGTTGCAGTATCCCCTTCATGCTAAACGCCAAGCGAGGAAGTTACAGCTTACTCTCTTTAGCGTGTGACTCTACTCAGAATTGACCCGGACGCTCTACCAACTGTGCTATCGGTGCCGGTAGTGCCATTCGAAAGTAGAAACATTTTCTACTGATTTACAATGATCCATTTGAAATATATTCAGGAGGAAATTAACGCAGAATAATTATAATAAAAACAAACATTTTACACAAAATTGATTAATTTAACTAAAAACTTCACAGATCACCGACAAACGTTTCCTTCTGAAAATATCTTCTTAGCGGGGAAAACCTTTACACCGCAGAAAACAACGTTTATACTGCGGAGAAAAACTCCATTGCGGAGAAAAGGTTTAAAGAGTGGAGAAAGATTAAAACAGCGGAGAAAATCAATCTATCGTGAAGAAAAGGTTAATTTACACCGCCTTTCTACCGTGTTGGAAAGGTGCTGAATAGCGGAGTAGGCCTTTCTGCCGTAGAAAAAAGGTTTACACCACGGAGAAAACCTTTCTACCGTTGAGAAAAGGTTTACGCAGAAGAGAAAACATTTCCACCGCTGAGAAAACGTTTTTCATTGATTTATGACGTGTATGGCTGTATTTATCGTTTATGTATATTTTGCTTCTGCGTCTGCGTTAGTTCATTTTCACAAATGCTTTCTTTCGAAATTTTTAATCTTTTCTACTTCTTTCCACTGATCCCTAAGTTTTAGTATTCAAAAATCATCATTTAGAACAAAGAATTAAAATTATATACCACGAACTACTGCAGAAACAAAATAGGCAAAATAAATTTATTTATTTATTTATTTGATTGGTGTTTTACGTCGTAAAATATTTCACCTATACGACGGCGGCCAGCATTATGATGGGAGGAAACCGGGCAGAGTCCAGGCGAAACCCACGACCATCCGCAGGTTGCTGTCACACCTTCCCACGTACGGCCGGAGAGTAAGCCAGCATGAGTTGGACTTGAACTCACAGTGGCCGCATTGGTGAGAGGCTCCTAGGTCATTACGCTGCGCTAGCGCGCTAACCAACTGAGACACGAAGGCCCCCCGATGCATCCTTTAGGGGTGAATGGGAGCTATCCTTGACTATTTGAATATCCAAATACAAAAAAGACGAAACAGTCATCCAGGGATAGCAGAAGTTAACACCATTTCGACTCGGGAATCAATTTATACTTGCAGGAGTGGTAATGCAAGTCCTGTTCTCTACAATCCACAAGAGAAATTGGCGTGTGCTGCTACTTAATGTAGATATTTAAAGGGCCCTTTCGTTCCGCAAACTGGATTTCTGTAGTTAAATGATTGGACTTTGAGACACGTGAACATCAGAAATTGTTGAGAACAATTTAATTGAACTAGTACAAGTTACAATTACAACATATACAACATACCTCTCACTTAATACGTTTTTAGTCAGACATGCTTACTGCCAACAAAGATACCGATAAAAGCTACAAAACTCGTCAGCAAAGACACCGCAACTCCTACCGAAAGTGCTGCCACACGTAAACGCGACGCCAAGTTAAGCTCTCTGACACCTACCGGCGACAAGGGCGATAACTTCCCACTGTCTCCCGTTATTCGGGCTATAAAATGGCAAAAATTTGCTTACAAGCGCGCTAATATTTTTTTTGCCAAAAATCTACCGTTCTGGTATAGCCTTTTTAAATATTTGCATCAAATCAATTAAAGTTTTGATCACACCTGAACAATGTCTACCAGCTCTGAGACGAATATCAAAACATGGTTGAGTGATACTGTACATGTGCCTATTTAAACATGGCCCCCACCCGTGACATCACATTCATCGACCAGCCAAGAATAAGTACTTTACTATATCAGTGGTTCTCTAGTCTGTTTGCAGATACATATATAATCATTTTTAATGCACCATGTCTTAACCGGCCACTCAATACGTCAGTCTTCATGATGATTCTAGAGGCGGTGGGGCCAAGCGAAGCTGGAATCGTTCGTTCTGAAGAATGCTTGTAGGTGTCCTGGAATGTCCCAGTTTCGTTCCAGCTCCAGACTTGGACAATTCCATTAAAATTGCCAACTGAAACATAGAACATCTCACTTATTATCGCCAAAAACATGATTATTACCTGGTCCTTGAAAAAAAATTCAAGGACTTTTCGAGTATTTTCAAGTACTTAAGATACAAATACTTCAAGTAGTTCAAACGACAGTCACAATCTCCGCTTTCGCGTACAAACTGCTTGTGTAAGTGAGAATATCCGAGGGTAATTCTCGAACAGTGCCCTCCACCAACAAGGCATCTCTCAGTACATAAACTTCTAGTTTTGATAACTTTTTCTATGTATTTACCTACCTATTTATCTAGAGGCTTATTATCCATAATACCATACTCAAGAATTTTTCACTTATACCACGGCAGTTACTATCATGACTGGTGGGAACAAAAGTGCGCACAAAAAACCACGGACCCTTGGCGAGAAACTTTTCCAAGATATGGATATCCTATTGGTAGATGGCAGGTGGTTTTCAATGAACAGACTGAAAAAATGACCGACCACACGAGCATACTTCACTGCTTATTATCATCATCGAGGTATACACAGAAGGAGGAACAACTCCGGATCTTCAAAGTGTTCAATGTACGACACCGACAGAGCAGAGCTTAGGTTTTGTTTTAACAGTGGATAAGCCTGTCTACCTTGTGGCGGGTCTTCACTCATGCGATCTAGAGGCTAGGGCAGCTTTTGAGACCTGGAATGGAAGGTACTCAGAATGCACCCAGTTGTGCGTCGCTTGCTCACAACAGATTTGCCCATATTTCATTTCAATGCATCAAAGTTTATTAACCCCTGCCTCCATGGTACACGATAGACTATGCTGTCCTTGCAATGTCTTCAAAAGCAGTGGTTCACGGGTTATAGAAAAACATTACCTGGAAGCTAATAAAAGGTTCAGCAGAGGCGTGTATTCACAGCCGGTAATCCTCTTCAGTGCGTTATTTCTTTTGAAATCAGTGGGGAATGCGCATGCCCACCTATGTCGACCAGCAGTGATTTTCAAAAAATATAGGAATGTAGTATTTACAAAAATCAAACTTGGTAAGAAACCACTAATGGGACCCTAACTTGCAACATGTTGTGCCGAAATGTGAGTTTATGGAACTCAAACAGACCAATTTTGGGATGTTCTTGAAAATGCTCACGTATTTCAAATGGGCAATTTTCTCAATCTTCAATCATCATGCCCACTTTGACGCACAAATATGACCTTAATCGATCTTTGTTGTGCACAGAATTTGAAGTTGACGCTTTTTACTCAAATGGAATGCGCAGGATGGGATCCCTTTGCGGCAGTGCACCCCAAGCCCCGCTCCGTGAGGCGCGGTACCATACATTGAACATCAAAATCGGCCTGACCGTGGGAGGGTTCATTCCTAGTGGAAAGGCACAGCGGGTATGTCTGGCCTTATAGCTGGGCTGATTGGACGAGTTGTTCCTCCTTCCATATATACTCCCACGATGTCACCAAAATTCCACAAGAAAGGAGCGTGGGGAAAATTTACTGTACAATGCCGGATCAGACCCCACATTGTTGATGAATTTATTTTCATTTTTTTTTATTGCCAATGATTCGAGGATGCTAGTAAATCAGGGGCTAAGTATTAAAAAAAAAAGTAAATAAAAAAAATAAAAGTAATAAATAAAAAAAATATAATAATAAAGCAAGTTGTGTAAACTGATTATTCTATTTCTAGTTCTACCTAGAATCCGGATGTCTGAAATAACCCTCTTTCATCCCCCGACATTTCCAGAAATAAAAGAAAGAAAACTAAAAAAACCTTAAAAGAAATGACAGGACATCATGTCTGACAGGTTGCTTAGTTTCGTTTCATACAGATTGTTTCGTTGGCCATTGGTGGTGAGCAATGAGTGCACTACTGATATACAGAATTTGAATGGAGAAATGTAGTAATTAGCATAGAATACTGTGTACATGAAAACTCATTCACTGCACTAAATGTCTGAACGCAGGCATGTGAAATGAGGGTCAGAAAAAAAAAAAGTCTGAAAATACCTCAACCTACCTCCAAATTACATTGGTAATCACCTGTTCCCACAAAATCAGCTGTGTTTTTTTTTAATTTTAAACAGGAAATCTGAAATCAACCAACTAGAGGAAAATTCCCATGTCTGCCTGAACGGGAGTAATTATGAAATAATCATCCGACTGTAGTTCAACTTGCGTATGGACAAGTTAATTTATTTATTTATTTGATTGGTGTTTTACGCGGTACTCAAGAATATTTCACTTATATGATGGCGGCCACCATTATGCTAGGAGGAAACCGAGCATAAGGTTGCTGAATGTAAATAGAGGCAATTATGACAATAATTACATGACTGCCATTACTTCGCAATAATTACTTGATTGCCATTAAACGTAAGCATGCACATGTTCAGATTATAGGCACGATGCATGGCAAGTTTCATCGAAATCGATACAGAAGGAGATGCATGTACAAAATTGTGTCTAATAATAGACAGACGCAATCTGCAGATGGCCGTGGGTTTCCCCTGGGCCCGGTTTCCCCCCCACCATACCGCTGGCCCCCGTCGTACAAGTCAAATATTCTTGAGTACGGCGCAAAACACCAATCAAATAAATAAATACCTAAAGAAAAGGCAGACGGACAGGGTGATTAATTCTTGAGAGAGGTATAAAAACTCCCTATAGCTTACACAAACATTTCTAGCCTCCATTAATAAATACATCCACTCCAGGTGTTACAGGGGCTAATACTCTTTCTCCATGTTCGTTTAATAGCAACATCCTAATTAATACCTAAACTTTTCTCCTAAACTATTAAATACGTTTTACAGGCACATCATCAAATCTATCAAAGAGTAGAAACAATGTGCTTTATAATTTACTAGAACATTCGAAGACTTTCGAAGTTGAAACTTTTTTGGTAAATAACAATAAATCCTTTAAACCTAAAGTTAGATTTGGTAGCAAAGAAACTTCAGCTCAACACAAAAAGTACTGATATCATGAATTTGATAACACAAAAAGTATTGATATCATGAATTTGGTAAGACAAAAAGTACTGATATCATGAATTTGGTAATACAAAAAGAACTGATATCATGAATTTGGTAATACAAAAAGTACTGATATCATGAATTAGGTAATTTACGGTACGGTAAATGACCTAAAGTTTTGCACGTACGTTACTGTCATTTACTTCAGCACGATCTGAGTTGGTGGCAAGGTGACAGAAGTGGGTGATTATAAGGTTTCCTGCCCATTTCATTACCCTGCAGGGCAGCCCTGATCACTAACCTTCGCCACGTGTGGCTACATCACGGACCCTAGGTGCATGTGCAGATCTTTCGATGTCCCTCATGATACCCATGAGTTAAACCAGAGAAAATATCGAATCAGGCAATGACTTTCAATCATGTAAATTCCAAACAGTGTTTCAATGCATGGCCAAGTTAAACAAGTTAAATATGTACAATGTAGCCTACACTGCCGGCCTCAATTCAAAGAGTAACCGACCGTTCAGGTTACCGGTACGTGGAAGTCACCACACCATTATGTGGTGAATGCTTGTCTGCTCAGAGCCCCCGTTATGCAATAAGTATGTCTGCAAATGTATTTCAGCTACAATTACATTTTAGTGAGAAATATCTGTCACCAGCCTCCCGTATAATTTGAATGAAGTACGTCACGCTACATGCACAGTTTGCTTTGCTAGAATTGGAACTATCCGTTTATTGCTGAAGAGCCACCTTTTCCAGAGTTTTGAAACCGTTAACCTTCCATTAAACACAGAAAACATTCTCAAAGCAAGGTTTCCGAAAACTACCATGATTTACTTTGACTCATTTTTGGTAGCCCTGGGAGCCTATTGCGAGTCAGATAGGAATTGTCCAAGTTCTGGTATCAAAATAAAGTGCATGACCTTAAAGGGCCTTCTTACCCTAGACGGTGTCTTCATGCTGCGTCTGAAGTTCTCAAAAGCTTCAATGGCTTGAGGGTCAATGGAAAACTACAAACAGAAGAGAAGATTCTGAGAAGACGAGAATCGTGTTTGGTCTACATCATATGAATAACAGAATAATCCACTGTACACATATAAGGTAGTCTCAGTATAATATCTCTGTAGTGAATGGATATTTCCTTGTATCTCCATTTCCGAAAAGGATAATATCAAAATTTTATTGAAATATATTCACAGAATACGTTCTACTGACTATATCCAAAGATACAAGGTATACATTTAGGTTTGATAGTTTAAACTTACATGTAGGCACAGGTTTGCCAAAATCACAGCCTCAACTTACACAGTTACGCTTATGCTCTATATATTCACCGAGTGGATCCAACAGCACATTATACTGTAAAGAGGCATACGTTTTCTACTGTGATTCTTGTTATACATAGACAGAGTCTTACAAGTCTTTTTTTTTTTAAGAAACAGCCAGCTCTTCATTCAAGCATTGGAGTATCACAAATCAAAATGGAATCTTCATGAATTCTGGCACTATCAAGACATCAAACCAACTGATTACACACCAAATGAGTTTTCCTCCTAACTTCCTAATATCTGCCAGCAAATCTCTGAACATAACATCAATGGAATGTGTGTTTGCAATGTGACGTTTCCTGAAGTCAAATGTTTACACCTCTGTTCATATTAAGCCAAGGTTTAATGTCAGAGGTACGTGTAATTCAGGAGATGAGGTTATAACCTCTTCTGTCTCTCTGTTCGTCCCACCCACAGTTTTTTACCATTGCACGCTATCATTTAAGAATCTTAATTGAAACTTTGCACATGTCCTTAGTATATCTGTTTGCCCAACCCAAAGTTTTCCACACTTTTTTTCACTACCCCTAAAAGTTATTAAACCAAAATTTTTGCACATGTACAAAATTGGTGATGATTTATGACGTTTTTTCATTAACTTGGTATCCTTTAACACAAACACAGTTTTCTATTTATATTACAGTTGCACGAATATGCAGTTAATCTCCATATACATTTTAATTGGGTCGAAAGCAAGGAACAGGTTTTATTACTTGGAACTGAGATTAAGATGGATATCTTGGAATGTTCCATATTTTTTTATTAGGCTTTTGAACCTACATGTATACATTTTACAGTTTCAGAATGCCTGATGAAAACTAAATTCTATCACCTACTATCTACACGATTGTTTGACAAGCATCATGGCTGATAACTTGCTCACCAAACTCATCACAGTGATTCCCTCAAGATTGTGACATCACTTTATACTTACCTCCTTTGACTGGTTATTTGTGTCTGTTCTTGGAATGGATTGTGAACCTGAGGGGGTTAACAAGGCCCTGTGAAACCTTGTGCTGTGAAGACGTCCTCTTTTCATGTTACTGCACAAGTAACACACCCACACCTCCTCCCCCTCTACCAAGTGAACTGACCCCACACTTTGGAGACAGTTGGTATGGTAACTATGGCCACACCTAGAAAATTTGGAATTGCAGAAATTGCTTACTGTCTGAGTTTTTCAATGCACAGTATCCAATATCAATCCACAATGTTAAGCCAAATCCAAGAAAGCACATGAGTCTTTTATCAAATAAATATCTTGTCACTGATTTCATGTGCTTGGCTTCCAAAACTTACACACTACATTCCATGCATCAAATAGCTTCCCAACAGCCAAACCAGGTTGAGTTGGATTCAGTCATGCAAATGTATACATACATGCAGTCACTTACTGATAGATTATCTGAGGTTAAAAAAAAATGTAGTTAGAATTATTTTACATTGTAACAAACATGCTCCTTGCAATTTCTTCCCAGTAGAGTATTTTTCAGCTGATGTACCTGTATCTATTTATTTCATTGGTGTTTTACGCGGTACTCAAGAATACCTCACTCATATGACGGTGGCCAGCGTTATGGTGGGAGGAAACCGGTCAGAGCCCAGAAGAAACCCACGACCATCCACAGGTTGCAGACACATCTTCGCATGTACTTGAATTCACAGTGACAGCTTTGTTGGCATGCTCCTGGGTCATGCCGGTGTGCTAACCTCCTTAGGTACAGAGGCCCCGAAGTACGTGTATGCAGCCATGTATTATTGACTCCTATTGTTATAGCTGTCCCCTGGGAAGAGTAAACTGTTCACCCTGATGGCATTACCCTCATTAAACAAAGGTTTCATTCATTCATTCATTCATTCATTCATTCATTCAAACACGTCATACAAATGTAGCTTACGAAGCACTACACATACCTGAACACAATAATGGCTTCCGATTCCAAGATGCCACTGTAATGTTTGGAGCACATATTGCATTGTTGTTGTCGAGCAATATAGCTCCGCCCAGCAACCGCAGTCAGGTGACTCAAATGCAGGTGAAGGTCATGATACATAAGATTTTTGCAGGTCGTCATTAATGTCTGTGCAAGAGGTAAAGGACACGATCAATTCCAGGTTTATCCACATTCCTCACCCCACCCACAATTTATTCTAACACACACCTAATTATTAACAGCCAGGTAATAACTATGTAAGCCCCATTTTACTTGTACACAGCATTGAGCAAGTTTTGGACTGTCCCAGTACCTACAGCAGATAGCTTTTTGATGACATTCACTGGAGCATGACATTTTACTATTCCACAATCGCTACAGGACATAACTCAAGGGATTCACAGTGTATAACACATGTTAGACTAGGTGCTTAGATTTAACTTTTCCAAAACCAACAGGACATTTCAGAACATGTCTAAGATGTCACAAAACTGCCTTTAAAAATGCTGACAAAAAGCTACCATTTAAGACGATTTCAATGAGTGATGATTTCTCCCCAGGAAACAAGTTGAAGGCCATTGAAAGCTCATGTTCATTAAGACAGTATTTGATCCCCTCAGTCAGTGGAAAGAAGCCTGATATGAACGGCTACTAGACTATTTTAAAACTGAACAAAAACTCACCTCTTCATAATTATATGTTTCCAGCATTCCCAAAATCAGCTCTTTTACCTCCCCAAATTTACCTGTGTTATAGGCTGGGTCCTGGCAAATAGAAGTTTTCATATATTGTATGCATACTGTACTTGAACCAGAAGGCAATATGGTAATGAATGGGAGAATTTGCTATTGCTAAGTAATGAATGGGTTTTCACAATGATAGTTACATAACATTACATCACAATTTGTAATTTATCAGTGTTTTGAAAAAAAGAATCCAACAAACAAGCAGCTGCCAGGAAACACATGAAATAGATCCAGTCAATCACTGAACAGATCCAGTCAATCACTGAACAGATCCAGTCAATCAATGAATAGATCCAATCAATCACTGAAAAGATCCAATCAATCACTAAAAAAAATCCAGTCAATCACTGAATAGAACCAATCAATCACTGAAAAGATCCAATCAATCGCTAAAAAAATCCAGTCAATCACTGAATAGAACCAATCAATCACTGAAAAGATCCAATCAATCACTAAAAAAAATCCAGTCAATCACTGAATAGATCCAATCAATCACTGAAAAGATCCAATCAATCACTAAAAAAAATCCAGTCAATCACTGAATAGAACCAATCAATCACTGAAAAGATCCAATCAATCACTAAAAAAAATCCAGTCAATCACTGAATAGATCCAATCAATCACTGAAAAGATCCAATCAATCACTAAAAAAAATCCAGTCAATCACTGAATAGAACCAATCAATCACTGAAAAGATCCAATCAATCACTAAAAAAAATCCAGTCAATCACTGAATAGATCCAATCAATCACTGAAAAGATCCAATCAATCACTAAAAAAAATCCAGTCAATCACTGAATAGATCCAGTCAATCACTGAAAAGATCCAGTCAATCACTGAACAGATCCAGTCAATCACTGAACAGATCTAGTCAATCACTGAAAAGATCCAGTCAATCACTGAACAGATCCAGTCAATCACTGAACAGATCTAGTCAATCACTGAATAGATCCAGTCAATCACTGAACAGATCCAGTCAATCACTGAACAGATCTAGTCAATCACTGAATAGATCCAGTCAATCACTGAACAGATCCAATCAATCACTAAAAAAAATCCAGTCAATCATTGAATAGAACCAATCAATCACTGAAAAGATCCAATCAATCACTAAAAAAAATCCAGTCAATCACTGAATAGATCCAATCAATCACTGAAAAGATCCAATCAATCACTAAAAAAAATCCAGTCAATCACTGAATAGATCCAGTCAATCACTGAAAAGATCCAATCAATCACTAAAAAAAATCCAGTCAATCACTGAATAGATCCAGTCAATCACTGAAAAGATCCAGTCAATCACTGAACAGATCCAGTCAATCACTGAACAGATCTAGTCAATCACTGAAAAGATCCAGTCAATCACTGAACAGATCCAGTCAATCACTGAACAGATCTAGTCAATCACTGAATAGATCCAGTCAATCACTGAACAGATCCAGTCAATCACTGAATAGATCCAGTCAATCACTGAACAGATCCAGTCAATCACTGAATAGATCCAATCAATCACTGAAAAGATCCAGTCAATCACTGAACAGATCCAGTCAATCACTGAACAGATCTAGTCAATCACTGAAAAGATCCAGTCAATCACTGAACAGATCCAGTCAATCATTGAACAGATCTAGTCAATCACTGAATAGATCCAGCCAATCACTGAACAGATCCAGTCAATCACTGAATAGATCCAGTCAATCACTGAACAGATCCAGTCAATCACTGAATAGATCCAATCAATCACTGAACAGATCCAGTCAATCACTGAACAGATCCAGTCAATCACTGAACAGATCCAGTCTATAACTGAATAGATCCAATCAATCACTAAAAAGATTCAATCAATCATTAAAAAAAATCCAGTCAATCACTGAATAGATCGAATCAATCACTGAAAAGATCCAGTCAATCACTGGGTGAGAGGCTCCGGGTCATTACGCTGCGCTAGCACGCTAACCGACTAAGCCACGGAGCCCCCCTTTTTTCACTCTTAAGCGAAACATCTATGATCGACTTGCATGATTCCAATTAACAGAGAGGATCATTATAAATTTAAAGTATCCATGTTAACAAAAACTGATCAAATTTAAGTTCACAACTTATTCTCGTTCACAAGTGGTGCACCATGTTTCACTGATAACCACAGGGGCATTATGTGTATATGTTACATTTACCCACAGAGAAGCAGATGAGTTTCAGGCACACGTTCATCATCTGACAAACAAATAGCCATACAGAGTATCCCGGGTGAAGGATACATATGCAAGGCTGTAGTGTAGTGGTTGCATGCATGGTGCCTCAGTTATCTCATTCTCAGCTGTCTTCCACTAATACAAAGACATCATTAAAATCGTTCATCTTAAAATGAGCTTCAACTGAAAACTCACCTGCATGATCTTCTGTAAAATTGCTGGCAGTGCAATGTATCCCATCATACTGTTCAACACATGGTGAGTGAGCTCTTTAACTTCTGGAGGTAAAAACATATTTGATTCCATATTTTCAACCCACTGATACATGCATATAGATGTACAAACCCGAAATATCAACAAATTCAGTGCATACTGAATTAGAAAGTACTTAATCCCCATATGAACCTGTCAACCAAATTTAAATCCCTGTGTGAAATGCTATGACTTGCTATTTCCAGACTGATCAATAGAGCCCCTACAAATGTTTATGGAAATGTGATCTTTATCTGAAGCAGCTTGACATCTTCTGTGATGAACAAAAAGATAAACAGACAGATATACTGACAACGTCATCAATGTGGCAAAATATATGCTGATTTGATAAAAAGATCACTCTTCTGTCAAAATCAATGTTACAATATAAAACATTACAGAGCTGAGAGCAAAATATGAACCAGGTTAACAGTCACCTTAATGGGGACCTCAGTCAGACTTTAAGCACTTTTTAACCATGTAATAATAGCCACTGATATCAACTAGCTTTATCCCTGGAAGTGAAAAATCTGATAGAAATTTTCTAGTTAGGGACCTTCCATTAAGTACATACTTTCATAGGCAGGGGACAAGGGGTGCACCTTGTAAAATGTGCGTACAAGGTAGAGAAGGATGTGTATATGTACAAAACAAAACAAAACAACTAGATATAGAAACACGATACGCTCCATTGCACTGGTAAGTAAGATTTGCCATGCATCAAGTGCATTGTACACTTTTGTGACTGACATCATGTTAGGCATAGGTTTATACAATTCGTGACATTACAAGTTTTAGATTAAAAACATCATAACACGACTTTTATCTTTTGAAGCAAGACCATGAAGTCAGGGTGTCATCCCGTTTTAATCTAAAAACATAATGTAGTCAGTTGCGTCAGGTTGGTGACTCTTAACTGATTTATTAGACACAAGCTTTTGTAGCTTCATGTATCCAGTACGACATTTCTTGATCCTTAAACAAATGTGTCTAAGACTTCAATCTTATTTTAATCTGTTTGGTTATTACCGTCAACATAACGTTTTTCTGCTACATCTTTGATTTTTCTTTGAGGTGACATCATAGCTTCCAGAAGAGGGAACCACAGAGCCTGCAAAGAGAGAGTGAGTGAGTGAGTGCTTGGGGTTTAACGTCGTACTCAACAATTTTTCAGTCATATGACGACGAAGGAATCATTAGGGTGCATGTACGTGTAATGTGCCTCCTTGTTGCAGGACGGATTTCCACCGCTCTTTTATTTAGTGCTGCTTCACTGAGACGACTTACCGAAGGCCAAATGTCCATGTATAATGTGTCAAGGCAGCACTGTTTAATATAACCAGGCAGCCAAATGCTGATGTATGATGTGTCAAGGCAGCACTGTTTAATACAACCAGGCAGCCAAATGTCCATGTACAATGTGTCAAGGCAGCACTGTTTAATATAACCAGGCAGCCAAATGTCCATGTATAATGTGTCAAGACAGCACTGTTTAATATAACCAGGCAGCCAAATGTCCATGTACAATGTGTCAAGGCAGCACTGTTTAATGTAACCAGGCAGCCAAATGTTGATGTATAATGTGTCAAGACAGCACTGTTTAATATAACCAGGCAGCCAAATGTTGATGTATAATGTGTCAAGGCAGCACTGTTTAATATAACCAGGCAGCCAAATGTCCATGTATAATGTGTCAAGGCAGCACTGTTTAATATAACCAGGCAGCCAAATGTCCATGTATAACTTGTCAAGGCAGCACTGTTTAATATAACCAGGCAGCCAAATGTTGATGTATGATGTATAAAGGCAGCACTGTTTAATGTAACCAGGCAGCCAAATGTCCATGTATAATGTGTCAAGGCAGCACTGTTTAATATAACCGCGCAGCCAAATGTCCATGTATAATGTGTCAAGGCAGCACTGTTTAATATAACCAGGCAGCCAAATGTCCATGTATAATGTGTCAAGGCAGCACTGTTTAATACAACCAGGCAGCCAAATGTTGACTCTTTAATTCTTTAAAGCCATTCCTTTTCAAAGAGATACAGTTTATTCATAAAGTTTATGCTTATTCACATTATCATTTCTGCACAAATGGCCGACCAAATAAATAAAATAAACATATACAGCTATGGCCTATACGGGCCCCTATTAGGCCATGATGTACATGCACCAGTAGGCACAGTAGTAGACCTATTCTTTACAGTCTTTTTCTTTAAAAAGAATAGTAGGGTTAATTACCTCCCTTCCTGCTTCGTCCATCTTGTTTGAATTTCTCTGACAGAGTTGTATGATAACCAGTAGCACGGCCTGAACCTCTCCTAACTCCACAGTCAGGTCTGAAACCACAAAGTTCACCAATATGCTTTGCATCAGAAGAGCAGTCAGGTGTTTTACGGCAATAACACCTGGCTCATTGGTAGTAAAAAACTTACACGGATATCTACACTACATGTTCTTGTACAGGAAACTTACATCACTAAATTAGAACTGTATTTCTGTTTGAAAATCTAATCTCACACATACACTGTAGTCAAATTAAATGTAATATATTTTCTGTGACATAAGAGCTTCATGTGAATACGTTAAACAATGATATATGTGATGCACATGTGAACGTTTACATATTGTTTACATATTACATATTACGTTTGTTGAGTCTTGTCAGAATCAAGAAAATAAGTTAATATTGAACTTCTCTTGAAGGTAATTTCCATCAATCTGTTAGATGAACTATTCCCCATGCATGCATTCTTGATACCTGCACCCACTGTGTCGTCAGCCAATTATTAGCACATACCTGCAACTCTCGCAATATGCCACTCAAGATTCAACCATGCACTACACTTGCATTAAAATGCAAGTCGTTAATCTATGCATGACATTTCATTGAATTTGCCTTTATATTTGTTACATGTCAAATAATATATGAACTCTGACCTCAGCAAGATATACCACAACGTCTGAATGGATTTCCCATAATCCCCCAGAAGTCGGTGCACGGATTAGGGTATCTGATGTCGCCATTCACTTAACACTGACCTACAATAATAAAAGCTTTTTGATCCCTGTGAACTCACCTTTGCCAGACTGACTAGGATCTTGTAGAACTTCTGTTACTGCTTTCAGCTTGCCTTGTAAATTCTGGAAAACAAAACATCACATAAACTACACAGTGATGTTAACTCCGAAGTCGCCCATCCTTCAACCTTTTCACAAAGAATTTATTTCCACTGTGTGTATTTACTAACTGTAAACAGATTCTTGTAGATTCTGCTTTATGAATGTACCTGTGATAATCTCCTCACTACGTGTCTACGCACAACTAGTGTAAACGCAGCCCTAATGATATTAAATACACAGTGTGACATCTGACTATGGTATATACAACCCTAATGATATTATGTACACCGTGTGACAACTAACTAGGGTATATGCAGCCCTGGTGATATTATGTACACAGTGTGACAACTAACCAGGGTATATACAGCCCTAATGATATTATGTACACAGTGTAACAACTAACTAGGGTATATACAGCCCTAATGATATTATGTACACAGAGTGACAACTAACTAGGGTATATACAGCCCTAATGATATTATGTACATAGTGTGACAACTAACTAGGGTATATACAGCCCTAATGATATTATGTACACAGTGTGACAACTAACTAGGGTATATACAGCCCTAATGATATTATGTTCACAGTGTGACAACTAACTAGGGTATATACAGCCCTAATGATATTATGTTCACAGTGTGACAACTAACTAGGGTATATACAGTCCTAATGATATTATGTACACAGTGTGACAACTAACTAGGGTATATACAGCCCTAATGATATTATGTACACAGTGTGAGAACTAACTAGGGTATATACAGCCCTAGTGATATTATGTACACAGTGTGACAACTAACTAGTGTATACGCAGCCCTAATGATATTAAATACACAGTGTGACATCTGACTATGGTATATACAACCCTAATGATATTATGTACACCGTGTGACAACTAACTAGGGTATATGCAGCCCTGGTGATATTATGTACACAGTGTGACATCTGACTATGGTATATACAACCCTAATGATATTATGTACACCGTGTGACAACTAACTAGGGTATATGCAGCCCTGGTGATATTATGTACACAGTGTGACAACTAACCAGGGTATATACAGCCCTAATGATATTATGTACACAGTGTAACAACTAACTAGGGTATATACAGCCCTAATGATATTATGTACACAGTGTGACAACTAACTAGGGTATATACAGCCCTAATGATATTATGTACATAGTGTGACAACTAACTAGGGTATATACAGCCCTAATGATATTATGTACACAGTGTGACAACTAACCAGGGTATATACAGCCCTAATGATATTATGTACACAGTGTGACAACTAACTAGGGTATATACAGCCCTAATGATATTATGTTCAAAGTGTGACAACTAACTAGGGTATATACAGCCCTAATGATATTATGTTCACAGTGTGACAACTAACTAGGGTATATACAGCCCTAATGATATTATGTACACAGTGTGACAATTAACTAGGGTATATACAGTCCTAATGATATTATGTACACAGTGTGACAACTAACTAGGGTATATACAGCCCTAATGATATTATGTACACAGTGTGAGAACTAACTACGGTATATACAGCCCTGATGGTATTATGTACACAGTGTGACAACTAACTAGGGTATATACAACCCTGGTGATATTTTGTACACTGCGTGACAACTAACTAGGGTACATGCAGCCCTGGTGATATTATGTACACAGTGTGACAACTAACCAGGGTATATACAGCCCTAATGATATTATGTACACAGTGTAACAACTAACTAGGGTATATACAGCCCTAATGATATTATGTACACAGAGTGACAACTAACTAGGGTATATACAGCCCTAATGATATTATGTATACAGTGTGACAACTGACTAGGGTGTACGCAGCCCTAATGATATTATGTACACAGTGTGACAACTAACTAGGGTATATCCAGCCCTAATGATATTATGTACACAGTGTGACAACTAACTAGGGTATATGCAGCCCTAATGATATTATGTACACCGTGTGACAACTAACTAGGGTATATGCAGCCCTAATGATATTATGTACACAGTGTGACAACTAACTAGGGTATATCCAGCCCTAATGATATTATGTACACAGTGTGACAACTAACTAGGGTATATGCAGCCCTAATGATATTATGTACACAGTGTGACAACTAACTAGGGTATATCCAGCCCTAATGATATTATGTACACAGTGTGACAACTAACTAGGGTATATCCAGCCCTAATGATATTATGTACACAGTGTGAGAACTAAGTAGGGTATATACAGCCCTAATGATATTATGTACACCGTGTGACAACTAACTAGGGTATATGCAGCCCTAATGATATTATGTACACAGTGTGACAACTAACTAGGGTATATCCAGCCCTAATGATATTATGTACACAGTGTGACAACTAACTAGGGTATATCCAGCCCTAATGATATTATGTACACAGTGTGAGAACGAACTAGGGTATATACAGCCCTAATGATATTATGTACGCTGTGTGACAACTAACTAGGGTATATGAAGCCCTAATGATATTATGTACACAGTGTGACAACTAACTAGGGTATATGCAGCCCTAATAATATTATGTACACAGTGTGACAACTAACTAGGGTATATGCAGCCCTGGTAATATTATGTACACAGTATGACAAGTAACTAGGGTATATGCAGCCCTGATGATATTATGTACACAGTGTGACAACTAGGGTATATACAGCCCTAATGATATTATGTACACAGTGTGACAACTAACTAGGGCATATACAGCCCTAATGATATGCATAAATATACCTCTAAAACAATCTCACATGGTGTACACCCTGTGACAAATGACATGACCAGCTGTGTTATGACTGAATTTACCTCTAAGATAATACTAAAGGCTCCTTGTACATCTCCAGCTTTCTCCAGAAGGAACGCCATGGCATCGGAGATCTTGTGACGGCGACATATCTGAAAGAAAATAAGTCAGTACATGTATACTCTCACATGCATGAATATAAGGTATTTAATACACATATAATACAAACTTCGTTGTACAACTCAGTCTGAGTCTTTTATTTATTTATTAGGTTGGGGTTTTAAACCATATTTAACAATATATCACTTTAATATACGATCATTAAGGCAGTAGAGTCCGTGAAACCCACATCCATCCACAGCTTGCTGGCAGACCTTGCCACATACAGCCAGAGAGGAAACCAGCATGAGATGGTCTCACAGAGATCACATTAGTCAGCGCTTCCTAGGGTATTTGCTGGTATGCAGACCGCTAAGCCATGGAGGCCTCAAGTCTGGTTCATGTCCCAGGCACAGGGAACAAATGAACGTACCTCATGAACATCATGCGCATGTAGATAGAGAATAAACTTGCTGTCCTTGTCCTACTTGTAATATTCACTGAGAATCTACAAATTCATACGTTTATAGGTGTTGTTTTAACTCTTTTAAAATTTTTCAAAAACACATTCTGTGTTCTACACCTTGCTAACAAAAACAAATGATTTTTGATAGGACTTCAGACAGACCTCATCATGTAGCCGGCAACATGTTACAGGAACGGTCACACAGTGAAGCAGTGTGCAGAAAGACAGGCAACCCTACATGTACCTGACCATGAGATGAAAGCTAACAAAGTTTCCTTCACTCGCTAGCCTACCCAACTAACGACTTGTGTCAAAAGTCCACTAGGGGAATGTTTCAATCTGCCTGTCCTAGGCCAGTTTTGAGCCCGCATCTTCTGCGTCATCAACAACATATCGCAACATGTTTATGGTTTCAATCAACAATGTTAATTTTAAAGCAAAACGAGAAACCTGTGGGGACTCACAAGCGATGTGAAAACTGATGTCTCTTTGGATACAACTGAAAGGTGATTTTTAGGAACTCGTAATGTTACAACCAAAACAATGTTTATTTACCGCCAGTGTTTGTTCCAGTCTGTAGCCTTCTGTCATCTTCACATAGTTTGCAACATCCCCAGGCTTAAACTGACACAGCAGGTCAATGTAGAGCTCATAAATCTCTGGATCTATGCTGATCTGACGATCTGTGTTAATAGCACTTCCTGATGTATCTCTGGAAGCAAGGATCATTTACACATAATAAAGCATGCAATTTAACATTCAACATATCAGCATTTACTAGGAATGACAAAAAATCCCTATATCTCTGACAACCTGAACAACAAAAGTACATGCATGACAAAATTCGCTGATAATAAGGAAGAGTGTCTTATTTTAGTATGTAATTCAAATTCCAACAGATCAACACAGGAAAACTGGCGAAAAGATGTGATGACGTGAGCTTCAAAGTACATGAATGACAAAATTCTAACCCCACCCACACTCCAAACTCAAAAAAAAAAAAAAAGTCCTTAACTATAAGAAATGACGACCTTGGAAGCTAGCTTCCATAAATATCCCGTGCAATGACACAAGAGCCTCTCACCAATGCAGTCACTATGATCTCAAGTCAAGCTCATGCTGGCTTTCTCTCCAAGCATACGTGAGGGGCCTGCCAGCAAACTGCAGATGGTCGGGGGTTTCCCTGGGCTCTGCCTGGTTTTCTCTCACTGTAATGTTGGCCACGGTCGATTAGTGAAACATTCTTAACTATGACGTAAAACATCAATCAAATAAATAAATAAATAAAATCCATAAATATCAATCTGATTTCTGAAAAACAATTATGCCACAAAGCTTAAGAAGGTAAGCTGGAGATATCTGCAAAAAAATAAATATTCATCAATCACACCAAATTTTCTGTATTTACCCAAAATAGCTCCAATTATTGCCTTTCAGTAAATACTTAATAAATGATTCTAAAGTTTGAAGATGTCGTAATGTGATCCCACTTTACAAATTTTAGGACCTTTCTTACCAATTTTGAACTGTAACAGGGGCACAGACGAGGCTGATTTTGTTTGGGTCATTCTAATGTAAAACAGCAAAAATTTGGAATTGAAAGCTGGAACGGCACTGACAAATTTTTGTAAAAAAACTCCTATATAGCCCTCTTTGACAACAACGTAGCAAATACTTATTGAAAAATGTCTTACTTATATAAGATGACACCCTGGAGAAACTGGAACTGTAGTTTACGGTTATTGGAAAGTTTAGCCACAATATCATTGAGATTAGTGGCGAATCCGGTGATGACCATCTGAGCGGCTTGCTTACAATCTATCTCTACCAGCTCCTTGAAAACAGAAAAAAAAAAACAATCATTCATGTAATCTCAGTCTAGTTTTGTAACAGCTAGAACTGAGAAATGCAATTAAGGCTATCTTTAAATATATATATATATATATATATATATATATATATAAGCATAAACTTGTGCTATACTGGATTAGAATCTTTCTAGCCGAACAGGTGGCCTGCCTTGCACAGGTTCACTGGTAATGCTGTATTTGCCCAAATTTTCGCAAAAATTGTTCATTTTTGACAAATCGGCTTAAACTTGTTTGACACTTGTGAAAGATGGTGTGAGATGTCACCTGTAATTTGGCCATGGCCTGCTTCTGCAAGGTGAACTTTTCCTCCTCACTGTAAGAAGTGCTCCTCATGATGTTTGTGATGTATCCAAAGCCTGATACTGTAACACACACAGCAAAAAATACGTTCATTTATCAATGAATAAACAATAAAATAAGCTGACATCAAAGCTTGATGTACCACAGTCCAACAAGATGACAAAACTAATGGCAAATATCAATAATAGGTCCATGAGTGAAGAAAACCACAGTTGTAAAGTGGGGTAACTCTCATCAAGCAACATGTAGTTGCCGAATGGGGTAACTTTCATCAAGCAAACATGTAGTTGGCAAGTGGATCACTCTCATCAAGCAACATGTAGTTGCCGAGTGGGGTAACTCCCATCAAGCAACATGTAGTTGCCGAATGGGGTAACTCTCATCAAGCAAACATGTAGTTGGCAAGTGGGATCACTCTCATCAAGCAACATGTAATTGCCGAATGGGGTAACTCTCATCAAGCAACATGTAGTTGCCCAGTGGGGTAACTCTCATCAAGCAACATGTGGTTGGCAAGTGAGGTAACTCTCATTAAGCAACATGTAGTTGCTGAGTGGGGTAACTCTCATCAAGCAACATGTAGTTGGCAAGTGGGGTAACTCTCATCAAGCACCATGTAGTTGATGAGTGGGGTAACTCTCATCAAGTAACATGTAGTTGCCGAGTGGGGTAACTCCCATCAAGCAACATGTAGTTGCCGAGTGAGGTAACTCTCATCAAGCAACATGTAGTTGCCGAGTGGGGGTAACTCTTACCAACCAACATGTAGTTGGCAATTGGGATCACTCTCATCAAGCAACATGCAGTTGCAGAGTGAGGTAACTCTCATCAAGCAACATGTAGTTGTCGAGTGGGGTAACTCTCATCAAGCAACATGTAGTTGCCCAGTGGGGTAAGTCTCATGAAGCAACATGTAGTTGCCCAGTGGGGTAACTCTCATCAACCAACATGTAGTTGGCAATTGGGATCACTCTCATCAAGCAACATGTAGTTGCTAAGTGGGGTAACTCTCATCAAGCAACATGTAGTTGCTGAGTGGGGTAACTCTCATCAAGCAACATGTAGTTGCCAAGTGGGGTAACTCTCATCAAGTAACATGTAGTTGGCAAGTGGGGTAACTCTCATCAAGCAACATGTAGTTGCTGAGTGGGGTAACTCTCATTAAGCAAACATGTAGGTGCCGACTGGGGTAACTCTCATCAAGCAACATGTAGTTGGCAAGTGGGGTAACTCTCATCAAGTAACATGTAGTTGGCAAGTGGTATTACCCTCATCAAGCAACATGTAGTTGCAGAGTGAGGTAACTCTCATCAAGCAACATGTAGTTGCTGAGTGGGGAAACTTTCACCAAGCAACATGTAGCTGCCGAGTGGGGTAACTCTCATCAAGCAAACATGTAGGTGCCGAGTGGGGTAAGTCTCATCAAGCAACATGTAGTTGCCCAGTGGGGTAACTCTCATCAAACCAACATGTAGTTGGCAATTGGGATCACTCTCATCAAGCAACATGTAGTTGCAGAGTGGGGTAACTCTCATCAAGTAACATGTAGTTGCTAAGTGGGGTAACTCTCATCAAGCAACATGTAGTTGCTGAGTGGGGTAACTCTCATCAAGCAACATGTAGTTGCCGAGTGGGGTAACTCTCATCAAGTAACATGTAGTTGGCAAGTGGGGTAACTCTCATCAAGCAACATGTAGTTGCTGAGTGGGGTAACTCTCATTAAGCAAACATGTAGGTGCCGACTGGGGTAACTCTCATCAAGCAACATGTAGTTGGCAAGTGGGGTAACTCTCATCAGTAAC